>NC_054467.1:118130344-118260344 GCF_017639515.1 Carcharodon carcharias
GGGGGGGTGGGTGTTGTGGGTGTGTGTGTGCTTGTGTGTCTGGGTTTGTGGGTGTGTTTGCAAGTGTGCAAGTGTGTCTGTGTCTGTGCGTGTGTGTGTGTTTGTGGGTGTGTGTGTCTGGATGTGTGTCTGTGTGTGTGTCTGGGTGTGTATCGGTGTGTGTGTGTGTCTGTGTGAGTGTGGGTGTGTTTGTAATTGTTTGTTTGTGTGTCTGTGTGTGATTGTGTCTTTGTGTGTGTTTGTGTATGTGTGTGTGTGTCCTTATGGGTGTGGGTGTGTGAGAGTGTGTGTTTGTGTGTTTGTGTGGGTGTAGGCATGGGTGTGTGTCGGTGTCTGTGTGTTTGTGTGTGTGGGTTTATGTGTGTGCTTGTGTGTCTGTGTTTGTGGGTGCGTTTGCAAGTGTGCAATTGTGTCTGTGTGTGTGCATGTGTGTGTATTTGGGTGAGTGTCTGTCTGTGTGTCTGGGTTTGTATCTGTGTCTGTGTGTTTGTGTGTCTGTGTAACTGTGTCTGTGTCTGTGCATGTGTGTGTTTGTGGTTGTGTGTGTCTGTGTGTGTCTGGATGTGTGTCTGTGTGTGTGTCTGGCTGTGTATTGGTGTCTGTGTGTTTGTGGGTCTGTGTGAGTTTGGGTGTGTTTGTGATTGTTTGTGTGTCTATGTGTGATTGCGTCTTTGTGGTTGTGGTTGTGTGAGAGTGTGTGTTTGTATGTCTGCGTGGGTGTAGGTGTGGGTGTGTGTCTGTGTCTGTGGTTGTGTGTGTGGTTTTATGTGTGTGCTTGTGTGTCTGTGTTTGTGGGTGTGTTTGCAAGTGTGCAATTTTGGCTGTGGGTGTGCATTTGTTTGGGTGTGTGTCTGTGTGTGTATTTGTGTCTGTGTGTTTGTGTGTCTGTGTAACTGTGGGTGCGTTTGTGTGTTTGTGCGTCTGTGTGTGTTTGTGTGTTTGTGTGTGTTTGTGTGGGTGTGTGTTTGTGGGTGTGAGTATCTGAGAATGTGTGTTTGTGTGTCTGTGTTTGTGTGTGTATGGGCATGTGTGTGTGTTTGTGTCTCTGTGATTGTGTGGGTGTAGTTGTGGGTGTGTGTCTGTGTCTGTGGTTGTCTGTGTGTGTGTGTGTGTGTATGCTTGTGTGTCTGTGTGTGTGTGGAAGTATGTTTGTGTGTCTGTTTGTGTTTGTGAGGATGTGTGCATGTTTGTGGATCTGTGTTTGTGTGTGTGTGTGTAGGTGTTTGTGTGTGTTTGTTTGTCTGTGTTTGTGTGGGTGTGGGTGTCTGTCTGTGGTTGTGCTTGTGTGTGTGTGCTTGGGTGTCTGTGTTTGTGGGTGTGTTTCAAGTGTGTGTGTGTCTGCATGTGTGCGTCTGGGTGTGTGTCTGTGTGTTTGTCTGGGTGTGTATCTTTGGGTGTTCATGTGCTTGTGTGCCTCTGTGAGTGTGGCTGTGTCTGTGTCTGTGTGTTTTTGTTTCTGTGTGTGTTTGTGTGTTTGTGAGTGTGTGTGTCTGAGCGTGTGTGTCTGTGTTTGTATGTGTGTGTGTGTGTGTGTGTATGGGTGTATGTGTGTGTTTGTGTGTCTGTGTTTGTCTGTGTGGGTGTAGGTGTGGTGCGTAGCTGTGTCTGTGTGTTTGTGTGTCTGTGTGAGTGTGGCTGTGTTTGTGTTTGTGTGTGTTTGTGTGTTTATGGGTGTGGGTGTCTGAGTGTGTGTGTTTGTGTGTCTGTGTTTGTGTGTCTGTGTTTGTATGGGTGTATGTGTGTGTTTGTGTGTCTGTATTTATCTGTGTGGGTGTAGGTGTGGTGTGTGTCTGTATCTGTGTTTGTGTGTGTGTGTGTGCTACTGTGGCTGTGTTTATGGTTGTGGATGTGTTTGCATGGGTGTCTGTATTTGTGTGTGTGACTGGATGTGTGTCTGGGTGTGTCTGTGTGTGTGTCTGGGTGTGTGTCTGGTTGTGTTTCTTTGTCTGTGTGTTTGTGTGCTTGTGTACCTCTGTGAGTGTGGCTGTGTTTGTGTTTGTGTGTTTGTGTTTCTGTGTGTATTTGTATGCTTGTGGGTGTTTGTGTGTGTGGGTATGTGTGTGATTGTGTGTCTGTGTTTGTGTTTCTGTGTGTATGGGTGTGTGTGTGCGTGTTTGTGTGTCTGTGTTTGTCTGTGTGGGTGTAGGTGTGGGTGTGTTTCTGTGTCTGTGGTTGTGTGTATGAGTGTCTGTTTGTGCGTGTGTGTCTGTGTTTGTGGGTTTGTTTTCAATTGTGCACATGTGTCTGTGTGTGCGTCTGTGTGTGTGTGTGTGCGTGTGAGTCTGTGTGTGTGTCAGGTTGTGTATCTGTGTTTGTGTGTTTGTGTGTCTGTGTGAGTGTGGGTGTGTTTGTCTTTGTGTGCTTGTGTGTTTGTGGTTATCTTTGTGTGTTTGTCTGTTTGTGGGTGTGTGTGTATCTGGATGTGTGTCTGTGTGTGTGTCTGGGTGTGTATCGGTGTCTGTGTGTTTGTGTGTCCGTGTGAGTGTTGGTGTGTTTTTGATTGTGTGTTTGTGTGTCTGTGTGTTTTTGTGTGTTTGCACATGTGTGTGTGTGTTTGTGGGTGTGGGTGTGTGTGTGTGTTTGGGTGTCTGTGTTTGTGGGTGTGTGTTTTTGTGGGTGTGGGTGTCTCTGTGTGTCTGGATGTGCGTCTGTGTGTATGTCTGAGTGTGTTTGTGTGTCTGTGTGTGTGTGTATCTGTGTGAGTGTGGGTGTGTTTGTGATTGATTGTGTGTCTGTGTGTGATTGTGTCTTTGTTTGTGTACATGTGTGTGTGTCTTTGTGGGTGTGGGTGTGTGAGAGTGTGTGTTTGTGTGTCTGTTTGGGTGTAGGCATGGGTGTGTGTCTGTGTCTGTGGTTGTGTGTGTGGATTTATGTGTGTGCTTGAGTGACTGTGTTTGTGGGTGTGTTTGCAAGTGTGCAATTGTCTCTGTGTGTGTGCATGTGTGTGTGTGTTTGGGTGTGTGTCTGTGTGTGTGTCCGGTGTGTATCTAAGTCTGTGTGTTTGTGTGTCTGTGTAACTGTGGGTGTGTTTGTGTTTGTGTGTCTGTGGGTGTTTGTGTGTCTGTGTTTGTGTGTGTGGGTGTGTGTGTTTGTGTTTCTGTGTTTGTGTTTGTGGATGAGTGTTTGTGTGTCTGTGTGTGTGTGTGTGTGCTTGTGTGTCCTTGCTTGTGGGTGTGTTGGTAAGTGTGTGTGTGTGTATGGGTGTGTGTGTGTGTGTCTGTGGTTCTTTGTGTGGGTGTGTTTTTGCTTGTGTGTCTGTGTTTGTGGGGGTGTGTTTGTGCTTGTGTGTCTGTGATTGTGGGTGTGTTTGCAAATGTTCAAGTGTGTCTGTGTCTGTGCGTGTGTCTGTGTTTGTGTGTCTGTGTGAGTATGGGTGTGTTTGTGTTTGTTTGTGGGTGTTTGTGTGGTTGTAGGTGTGTGTGTGTGTCTGTGTCTGTGGTTGTGTGTGTGGGTGTGTGTGTGTGCTTGTGTGTCTGTGTTTGTGGGTGTTTTTGCAATTGTGCAAGTGTGTCTGTGTGTGTGCATGTGTGTGTGTGTGTGCATGTGTGAGTCTGTGTGTGTGTCTGGGTGTGTATCTGTGTTTGTGCGTTTCTGTGTCTGTGTGACTGTGGGTATGTTTGTGTTTGTGTGTCTGTGTCTGTTTGTGCGTTTGTGGGTGTTTTTTATGTTTGTGTGTGTGTGTTTGTGGGTGTCAGAGAGTGTGTTTGTCTGTGTTTGTGTGTCTGTGTGTTTGTGTGTTTGTGTTTGTGTGTTTGTGGGTGTTTGTGTGTGTTTGTGGGTTTGTGCGTGTGTGTGTGTCTGGATGTGTGTCTGTGTGTGTGTCTGGGTGTGTATTGGTGTTTGTGTGTTTGTGTGTCTGTGTGAGTAATGTGTGTTTGTGTGAGTGTGTGTGTGTTTTTGGGTGTGGATGTGCGAGAATGTGTGTTTGTGTGTCTGTTTGGGTGTAGTTGTGGGTGTGTGGCTGTGGCTGTGGTTGTGTGTGTGGGTGTTTGTGTGTGTGAGTCTGGGTGAGTGTCTGGGTGTGTATCTCTGTCTGTGTGTTTGTGTGTCTGTGTGAGTGTGGCTGTGCTTGTGTGTTTGTGTGTCAGTGTGTGTTTGAGTGTTTGTGTGTGGTCTCTGAGTGTGTGTGTTTGTGTATCTGTGTTTGTGTGTCTGTGTGTATGGGTGTGGGAGTGTGTTTGTGTGTCTGTGTTTGTCTGTGTGGGTGTAGGGGTGGTGTGTGTCTGTGTCTGTGGCTGTGTGTGTGGGTGTGTGTGTGTGTGCTTGTGTGTCTGTGTTTGTGGTTGTGGATGTGTTTGCAAGTGTGTCTGTGTTTGTGTGTGTGTGTCTGGATGTGTGTCTAGGTGTGTCTGTGTGTGTGTCTGGCTGTGTATCTTTGTCTGTGTGTTTGTGTGCCTCTGTGAATGTGTGTTTGTTTGTGTTTGCGTGTTTGTGTTTCTGGGTGTGTTTGGGTGTTTGTGTGTGTTTGTGAGTGTGGGTATGTGTGTGTTTGTGTGTTTGTGGGTGTTTGTGTGGGTGTGTGGGTGTTTGTGGGTGTGGGTGTCTCACAGTGTGTGTTTGTCTGTCTGTGTTTGTGTGTCTGTGTGTGTATGGGTGTGTGTGTGCGTTTGTGTGTCTGTGTTTGTACGTGTGGGTGTAGGTGTGGGTGTGTGTCTGTGTCTGTGGTTGTGTGTGTGTGTGTCTGTGTGTGCTTGTGCATCTGTGTTTGTGGGTGTGTTTGGAATTGTGCACATGTGTCTGTGTGTGCGTGTGTGTGTGTGAGAGTCTGTGTGTGTGTGTCTGGGTGTGTATCTGTGTTTGTGTGTTTGTGTGTCTGTGTGAGTATGGGTGTGTTTGTGTTTGTGTGTTTGTGGGTGTTTTTGTGTGTTTCTGTGTTTGTGGGTGTGGGTGTGTCTGGATGTGTGTCTGTGTGTGTGTCTGGGTGTTTATCGGTGTCAGTGTGTTTGTGTGTCTGTGTGAGTGTTGGTGTGTTTCTGTTTGTGTGTTTGTGTGTCTGTGTGTTTTTTCTGTGTTTGCATATGTGTGTGTGTGTTTGTGGGTGTGGGTGTGTGCGTGTGTTTGTGTTTGTGTTTCTGTGTTTGTGTGTGGAGATGTGGGTGTTTGTTTGTTTATGGGTATTTGTGTGTGTTTGTGTGTGTGGGTGCATGTGCTTTTGGGTATAGGTGTGTGAGAATGTGCGTTTGTATGTTTGTGTGTGTGGGTGTGTGTGTGTGTGTTTGTGTTTCTGTGTTTGTGTGTGTGGATGTGTGTTTGTGTGTGAGAGAGTGTTTGAATGTTTGTGGGTTTATGTGTGCGTTTGTGTGTGGGTGTGTTTGAGTGTGTGTTTGTGTTTGTGTGTGTGGAAGTGTGTTTTTGTTCTGCTTGTGTGTGTGAGGATGTGTGCATGTTTGTGGATCTGTGTTTGTGTGTGTGTATGTGTTTGTGTGAGTTTGTGTGTCTGTGTTTGCCTGTGTGGGTGTGGGTGTGTGACTGTGGTTGTGTGTGTGTGTGTGTGTGTGTGTGTGCTTGTGTGTCCGTGATTGTGGGTGTGTTTGCAAGTGTGTGTGTGTTTCTGGGTGTGTGTGTCTGTATTTGTCTCTGTGGGTGTAGGTGTGTTTGTGTGTCTGTGTCTGTGGTTCTTTGTGTGGATGTGTTTGTGCTTGTGTTTCTGTGTTTGTGGGAGTGTGTGTGTGCTTGTGTGTCTGTGATTGTGGGTGTGTTTGCAAATGTGCAAGTGTGTCTGTGTCTGTGTGTGTGTCTGTGTGAGTATGGGTGTGTTTGTGTTTGTTTGTTTGTGGGTGTTTGTGTGGTTGTAGGTGTGTGTGTGTGTCTGTGTCTGTGGTTGTGTGTGTGGGTGTGTGTGTGTGCTTGTGTGTCTGTGTTTGTGGGTGTGTTTGCAATTGTGCAAGTGTGTCTGTGTGTGTGCATGTGTGTGTGTGTGTGTGTGCGTGTGTGAGTCTGTGTGTGTGTCTGGGTGTGTTTCTGTGTTTGTGCGTTTCTGTGTCTGTGTGACTGTGGGTGTGTTTGTGTTTGTGTGTCTGTGTCTGTTTGTGCGTTTGTGGGTGTATTTTGTGTTTGTGTGTGTGTGTTTGTGGGTGTCAGAGAGTGTGTTTGTCTGTCTGTGTTTGTGTGTTTGTGTGTTTGTGTTTGTGTGTTTGTGGGTGTTTGTGTGTGTTTGTGGGTTTGTGCGTGTGTGTGTCTGGATGTATGTCTGTGTGTGTGTCTGGGTGTGTATTGGTGTTTGTGTGTTTGTGTGTCTGTGTGAGTAATGTGTGTTTGTGTGAGTGTGTGTGTGTTTGTGGGTGTGGGTGTCTGAGAGTGTGTGTTTGTGTGTCTGTTTGGGTGTAGTTGTGGGTGTGTGTCTGTGGCTGTGGTTGTGTGTGTGGGTGTTTGTGTGTGTGTGGGTGAGTGTCTGGGTGTGTATCTCTGTCTGTGTGTTTGTGTGTCTGTGTGAGTGTGGCTGTGCTTGTATGTTTGTGTGTCAGTGTGTGTTTGAGTGTTTGTGTGTGGGTCTCTGAGTGTGTGTGTTTGTGTGTCTGTGTTTGTGTGTCTGTGTGTATGGGTGTGGGAGTGTGTTTGTGTGTCTGTGTTTGTCTGTGTGGGTGTAGGGGTGGTGTGTGTCTGTGTCTGTGGTTGTGTGTGTGGGTGTGTGTGTGCTTGTGTGTCTGTGTTTGTGGTTGTGGATGTGTTTGCAAGTGTGTCTGTGTTTGTGTGTGTGTGTCTGGATGTGTGTCTAGGTGTGTCTGTGTGTGTGTCTGGGTGTGTATCTTTGTCTGTGTGTTTGTGTGCTTGTGTGCCTCTGTGAATGTGTGTTTGTGTGAGTGTGTGTGTGTTTGTGGGTGTGGATGTGTGAGAATGTGTGTTTGTGTGTCTGTTTGGGTGTAGTTGTGGGTGTGTGTCTGTGGCTGGGTTGTGTGTGTGGGTGTTTGTGTGTGAGAGTCTGGGTGAGTGTCTGGGTGTGTATCTCTGTCTGTGTGTTTGTGTGTCTGTGTGAGTGTGGCTGTGTTTGTGTGTTTGTGAGACTGTGTGTATTTGTGTGTTTGTGTGTTTTTGTGAGTGTGGCTGTGTTTGTGTTTGTGGGTGTATGTGTCTGAGAGTGTGTGTTTGTGCGTCTGTGTTTGTGTGTGTAAGGGTGTGTGTGTGTTTGTGTGTCTGTGTTTGTCTCTGTGGGTGTAGGTGTGGGTGTGTGTCTGTGTCTGTGTGTGCTTGTGTGTCTTTGTTTGTGGTTGTGTGTGGGTGTGCATGTGTGCTTGTGTGTCTGTGTTTGTGGGTGTGTTTGCAAGTGTGCCAGTGTGTCTGTGTCTGTGCGTGTGTGTGTTTGTGGTTGTGTGTGTCTGTGTGTGTCTGGATGTGTGTGTGTGTGTATGTCTGGGTGTGTATCGGTGTCTGTGTGTTTGTGGGTCTGTGTGCGTGCGGGTGTGTTTGTGATTGTTTGTATGTCTGTGTGTGATTGTGTCTATTTGTGTGTTGTGTGTGTGCTTGTGTCTTTGTGGGTGTGGTTGTGTGAGAGTGTGTGTTTGTGTGTCTGTGTGGGTGTAGGTGGGGGGAGCGGGTCTGTGGTTGTGGGTGTGGGTTTATGTGTGTGCTTGTGTGTCTGTGTTTGTGGGTGTGTGTGTGCTTTTATGTCTTTGTTTGTGTTTGTGTCTATGTTTGTGTGTGTGTCTGAGTCTGTTTCTGTGTGTGTCTGTATCAATGTGTTTGTGTGTCTCTGTGAGTGTGGCTGTGTTTGTGTTTGTGTGTTTGTGTGTCTGTGTGTGTTTGTGTGTTTGTGGGTGTTTTTGTGTGTTTGTGTGTGTGTTTGTGGGTGTCAGAGAGTGTGTTTGTCTGTCTGTGTTTGTGTGTTTGTATTTGTGGGTGTTTGTGTGTGTTTGTGGGTGTGTGTGTGTCTGGATGTGTGTCTGTGTGTGTGTCTGGGTATGTATTGGTGTCAGTGTGTTTGTGTCTCTGTGTGACTGTGTGTGTGTTTGTGATTGTGTGTTTCTGTCTCTGTGTGTGTGTGTTGTGTGAGTGTGTGTGTGTTTGTGGGTGTGGATGTGTGAGAATGTCTGTTTGTGTGTCTGTGTGGGTGTAGTTGTGGGTGTGTGTCTGTGCCTGTGGTTGTGTGTGTGTGTGTTTGTGTGTGTGAGTCTGGGTGAATGTTTGGGTGTGTATCTCTGTGTGTTTGTGTGTCTGTGTGAGTGTGGCTGTGTTTGTGTTTGTGTGTTTGTAAGTCTGTGTGTATTTGTGTGTTTGTGTGTGTTTGTGAGTGTGGGTGTCTTTGTGTTTGTGGGTGAGTGTGTCTGAGGGTGTGTGTTTGTGCGTCTGTGTTTGTGTGTCTGTGTGTGTATGGGTGTGTGTCTGTGTTTGTCTTTGTGGGTGTAGGTGTGGGTATGTGTCTGTGTCTGTGGTTGTGTGTGTGGGTGTCTGTGTGTGCTTCTGTGTCTGTATTTGTGGGGGTGTGTGTGGGTTTGTGTGTGTGCTTGTGTGTCTGTATTTGTGGGTGTGTTTGCAAGTGTGCCAGTGTGTCTGTGTCTGTGCATGTGTGTGTTTGTGGTTGTGTGTGTCTGTGTGTGTGTGGTGTGTGTCTGTATCTGTGTTTGTGTGTATGGGTGTGTGTGTGTTTGTGGGTCTGTGTGAGTTTGGGTGTGTTTGTGATTGTTTGTGTGTCTATGTGTGATTGCGTCTTTGTGGTTGTGGTTGTGTGAGAGTGTGTGTTTGTGTGTCTGTGTGGGTGTAGGTGTGGGTGTGTGTCTGTGTCTGTGTGTGTTTGTGTGTGGTTTTATGTGTGTGCTTCTGTGTTTGTGGTTGTGAATATGTTTGCAAGGGTGTCTGTGTGTGTGTGTGTGTGTCTGGATGTGTGTCTGTGTGTGTCTGTGTGTGTGTCTGGTTGTGTTTCTTTGTCTGTGTGATTGTGTGCTTGTGTACCTCTGTGAGTGTGGCTGTGTTTGTATTTGTGTGTTTGTGTTTCTGTGTGTGTTTGTGTGCTTGTGGGTGTTTGTGTGTGTGGGTATGTATGTGTCTGTGTTGTCTGTGTTTGTGTTTCTGTGTGTGTATGGGTGTGTGTGTGTGTGTTTGTGTTTCTGTGTTTGTCTGTGTGGGTGTAGGTGTGGGTGTGGTTCTGTGCCTGTGGTTGTGTGTGTGGGTGTCTGTTTGTGCATTTGTGTCTGTGTTTGTGGGTTTGTTTGCAATTGTGCACATGTGTGTGTGTGTGTGTGTGTGTGTGTGAGTCTGTGTGTGTGTCTGGTTGTGTTTGTGTGTTTGTGTGTCTGTGTGAGTGTGGGTGTGATTGTGTTTGTGTGTTTGTGGGTATTTTTGTGTGTTTGTGTGTTTATGGGTGTGTCTGTGTCTGGATGTGTGTCTGTGTGTGTGTCTGGGTGTGTATCAGTATCTGTGTGTTTGTTTGTCCATGTGAGTGTTGGTGTGTATTTGATTGTGTGTTCGTGTGTCTGTGTGTTTTTGTGTGTTTGCATGTGTGTATGTGTGTGGTGGTGTGTGTGGGTGTGTGTGTGTGCTTGTGTGTCTATGTTTGTGGGTCTGTGTGTTTGTGTGTGTGGGTGTCTGTGTGTGTCTGGATGTGTGTCTTTGTGTGTGTCTGAGTGTGTTTGTGTGTCTGTGTGTGTGTATGTCTGTGTGAGTGTGGGTGTATTTGTGATTGTTTGTGTGTCTGTGTGTGATTGTGTCTTTTTGTGTGTTGTGTGTACATGTGTGTATGTCTTTGTGGGTGTGGGTGTGTGAGAGTGTGTGTTTGTGTGCCTGTTTGGGTGTAGGTGTGGTTCTGTGTCTGTACCTGTGGTTGTGTGTGGGTTTATGTGTGTGCTTGAGTGTCTGTGTTTGTGGATGTGTTTGTAAGTGTGCAATTGTGTCTGTGTGTGTGCATGTGTGTGTGTGTTTGTGTGTCTTTGGGTGTGTGTCTGTGTGTGTGTCTGGGTGTGTATCTGTGTTTGTGTGTTTTTGTGTCTGTTTGAGTGTGGGTGTGTTTGTTATTGTGTGTTTGTGTGTTTGTGGGCGATTTTGTGTGTTTCTGTGTCTGTGGGTGTATGTGTGTCTGGATGTGTGTCTGTGTGTGTGTCTGGGTGTTTATCGATGTCTGTGTGTTTGTATGTCTGTGTGAGTGCTGGTGTGTTTCTGATTGAGTGTCTGTGTGTTTGTTGTGTGTTTGCATGTGTGTGTGTGTGTTTGTGGGTGTGTGTGTGTGTGTGTTTGTTTTTCTGTGTTTGTGTGTGGATATGTGTGTGTTTATGTGTGGGTATGGGTGTGTGTCTGTGGTTGTGTGTGTGTGTGTGCTTGTGTGTCCGTGCTTGTGGGTGTGTTTGCAAGTGTGTGTGTGTCTGTGTGTGTGTGTGTTTATGGGTGTGTGTCTGGGTATGTGTCTGGGTGTGTGTCTTGGTGCGTATCTCTGTCTGTGTGTTTGTGTTTCTGTGTGAGTGTGGCTGTGCTTGTGTGTTTGTGTGTCAGTGTGTGTTTGAGTGTTTGTGTGTGGGTCTCTGAGTGTGTGTGTTTGTGTGTCTGTGTATGTGGGTGTGTTTGAAATTGTGCACATGTGTCTGTGTGTGTGTGCGTGTGTTTGTGTTTGTGTGTGTGTCTGGGTGTGTATCTGTGGTATGTCTGTGTGTTTGTGTGTCTGTGTGAGTTTGGGTGTGTTTGTTTTTGTGTGTCCGTGTGTTTTTTGTGTGTTTGCATATGTGTGTGTGTGTGTGTTTGTGTGTGTGTGTGTGTGTGTGTGTGTGTGTTTGTGTTTCTGTGTTTGTGTTTGGAGATGTGTGTGTTTGTGTGTTTGTGAGTGTTTGTGTGTGTTTATGTGAGTGGGTGTATGTGCTTTTGGGTGTGGGTGTGTGAGAGTGTGCGTTTGTGTGTTTATGTGTGGATGTGTGTTTGTGTGTCTGTTTGTGTCTGAGAGAGTGTGTGAATGTTTGTACATGTATGTGTGTGTTTGTGTGTGGTTGTGTTTGAGTATGTGTTTGTGTTTGTCTGTGTGGAAGTGTGTTTGTGTTCTGCTTGTGTGTGTGAGGATGTGTGCATGTTTGTTGATCTGTGTTTGTGTGTGTTTGCCTGTGTGGGTGTGGGTGTGTGTCTGTGGTTGTGTGTGTGTGTGTCCGTGCTTGTGGATGTGTTTGCAAGTGTGTGTGTGTCTGTGTGTTTGTGTGTTTCTGGGTGTGTGTCTGGGTGTGTGTCTGGGTGTGTGTCTTGGTGCGTATCTCTGTCTGTGTGTGTGTGTTTCTGTGTGAGTGTGGCTGTGCTTGAGTGTTTGTGTGTCAGTGTGTGTTTGAGTGTTTGTGTGTGGGTCTCTGAGAGTGTGTGTTTGTGTGTCTGTGTTTGTGTGTCTGCGTGTATGGGTGTGGGAGTGTGTTTGTGTGTCTGTACTTGTCTGTGTGGGTGTAGGGATGGTGTGTGTCTATGTCTGTGGTTGTGAGTTTGGGTGTGTGTGCGTGCTTGTGTGTCTGTGTTTGTGGTTGTGGATGTGTTTGAAAGTGTGTCTGTGTTTGTGTGTGTTTCTGGATGTGTGTCTGTGTGTGTGTTGGTGTGTGTGTCTGGGTGTGTGTCTGGGTGTGTATCTTTGTCTGTGTGTTTGTGTGCTTGTGTGCCTCTGTGAATGTGGCTGTGTTTGTGTTTGCATGTTTGTGTTTCTGGGTGTGTTGTGTGTGTTTGTGTGTGTGGGTATGTGTGTGTTTGTGTGTCTGTGTTTGTGTGTCTCTGTATGTATGGGTGTGTGTGTGCGTTTGTGTGTCTGTGTTTTTATGTGCGGTTGTAGGTGTGGGTGTTTGTCTGTGTCTGTGATTGTATGTGTGGGTGCCTGTGTGTGCTTGTGCGTCTGTGTTTGTGGGTGTGTTTGGAATTGTGCACATATGTCTGTTTGTGTGTGTGTGTGTGAGTCTGTTTGTGTGTGTCTGGGTGTGTATCTGTGTTTGTGTGTTTGTGTGTCTGTGTGAGTGTGGGTGTGTTTGTGTTTGTGTGTTTGTGGGTGTTTTTGTGTGTTTCTGTGTTTGTGGGTGTGTGTGTGTCTGGATGTGTGTCTGTGTGTGTGTCTGGGTGTTTATCGGTGTCTGTGTGTTTGTGTGTCTGTGTGAGTGTTGGTTTGTTTCTGATTGTATGTTTGTGTGTCTGTGTGTTTTTTGAGTGTTTGTATGTGTGTGTGTGTGTCTGTGGGTGTGTGCTTGTGTGTGTGTGTTTGTGTTTCTGTGTTTGTGTGTGGGGATGTGTGTGTTTGTGTGTGTGGGTGTTTGTGGGTGTTTGTGTGTGTTTGTGTGTGTGGGTGTATGTGCTTGTGTGTATGTGAGAGTGCGTTTGTGTGTTAGTGGGTGTGTGTGTGTGTGTTTGTATTTCTGTGTTTGTGTGTGTGGATGTGTGTTTGTGTGTCTGTTTGTGTGTGAGAGTGTGTGTGAATGTTTGTGGGTGTATGTGTGTGTTTGTGTGTGGGTGTGTTTAAGTGTGTGTTTGTGTTTGTGTGTGTGGAAGTGTGTTTGTGTTCTGCTTGTGTGTGTGAGGATGTGTGCATGTTTGTTGATCTGTGTTTGTGTGTGTGTGTAGGTGTTTGTGAGTTTATGTGTCTGTGTTTGCCCATGTGGGTGTGGGTGTGTGTCTGTGGTTGTGTGTGTGTGTGTGTGTGTGTGCTTGTGTGTCCGTACTTGTGGGTGTGTTTGCAAGTGTGTGTGTGTCTGTGTGTGTGTGTGTTTCTGGGTGTGTGTCTGGGTGTGTGTCTGGGTGTGTGTCTTGGTGCATATCTCTGTCTGTGTGTTTGTGTTTCTGTGTGAGTGTGGCTTTGCTTGTGTGTTTGTGTGTCAGTGTGTGTATGGGTGTGTGCTTGTGTGTTTGTGTGTCTGTGTATGTAGTTGTGGATGTGTTTGCAAGTGTGTCTGTGTTTGTGTGTGTGACTGGGAGTGTGTCTGGGTGTGTATCTTTGTCTGTGTGTTTGTGTATCTCTGTGAGTGTGGCTATGTTTGTGTGTTTGTGTTTCTGTGTGTTTTTGTGGGTTTGTGGGTGTTTGTGTGTGGGTGTGTGTGTGTTTGTGTGTCTATGTGTGTATGTGTTTGTGTGTTTTTGTGTGTCTGTGATTGTCTGTGTGGGTGTAGGTTTGGGTGTGTGTCTGTGTCTGTGGTTGTGCGTGTGGATGAGTTTGTGTGCTTGTGTGTCTGTGTTTGTGGGTGTGTTTGCAATTGTGCAAGTGTGTCTCTGTGTGTGCGTGTGTGTGTGTGTGTGAGTCTTTGTGTGTGTCTGGGTGTGTATCTATGTCTGCGTGGTTGTGTGTCTGTGTGAGTGTGGGTGTGTTTGTGTGTTTGCAGGTGTTTGTGGATGTGTGTGTGTCTGGATGTGTGTCTGTGTGTCTGTCTGGGTGTGTTTCGTTGTCTGTGTGTTTGTGTGTCCGTGTGAGTGTGGGTGTGTTTGTGATTGTGTATTTGTGTCTCTGTGTGTGTTTGTGTGTGTGTGTGTGCTTGTGTGTCCGTATTTGTGGGTGTGTCTGTGTGTTTTTCTGGGTGTGTATCTTTGTTTGTGTGTTTGTGTGCTTGTGTGCCTCTGTGAGTGTGGCTGTGTTTGTGTTTGTGTGTGTGTGTTTGTGGGTGCTTGTGTGTTTGTGGGTGTGGGTGTCTGAGCATGTGTGTTTGTGTGTCTGTGTTTGTGGGTGTGTTTGGAATTGTGCACATGTGTGTGTGTGTGTGTGAGAGTCTGTGTGTGTGTCTGGGTGTGTATCTGTGTTTGTGTGTTTGTTTGTCTGTGTGAGTGTGGGTGTGTTTGTTTTTGTGTGTTTGTGTGTTTGTGGGTGTTTTTGTGTGTTTCTGTGTTTGTGGGTGTATATTTGTCTGGACGTGTGTCTGTGTGTGTGTCTGGGTGTTTATCGGTGTCTGTGTGTTTGTGTGTCTGTGTGAGTGTTGGTGTGTTTCTGATTGTGTGTCTGTGTGTTTTTTGTGTGTTTGCATATGTGTGTGTGTGTGTTTGTGTGTGTGTGTGTGTTTGTGTTTCTGTGTTTGTGTGTGGAGATGTGTGTGTTTGTGTGTTTGTGGGTGTTTATGTGTGTTTGTGTGTGTGGGTGTATGTGATTTTGGGTGTGGGTGTGTGAGAGTGTGCATTTGTGTTTTTGTGTGTGTGTGTGTGTGTGTGTTTGTGTTTCTGTGTTTGTGTGTGTGTATGTGTGTTTGTGTGTCTGTTTGTGTGCGAGAGAGTGTGTGAACGTTTGTGCGTGTATGTGTGTGTTTGTGTGTGGGTGTGTTTGAGTGTGTGTTTTTGTTTGTGTGTGTGGAAGTGTGTTTGTGTTCTGCTTGTGTGTGTGAGGATGTGTGCATGTTTGTTGATCTGTGTTTTTGTGTGTGTGTAGGTGTTTGTGTGAGTTTATGTGTCTGTGTTTGCCCATGAGGGTGTGTGTGTGTGTCTGTGGTTGTGTGTGTGTGTGTGTGTGTGTGTCTGTGTGTGTGTGTGTGTTTCTGGGTGTGTGTCTGGGTGTGTGTCACGGTGTGTGTCTTGGTGCGTATCTCTGTCTGTGTGTTTGTGTTTCTGTGTGAGTGTGGCTTTGCTTGTGTGTTTGTGTGTCAGTGTGTGTATGGGTGTGTGCTTGTGTGTTTGTGTGTCTGTGTATGTGGTTGTGGATGTGTTTGCAAGTGTGTCTGTGTTTGTGTGTGTGACTGGGAGTGTGTCTGGGTGTGTATCTTTGTCTGTGTTTTTGTGTATCTCTGTGAGTGTGGCTATGTTTGTGTGTTTGTGTTTCTGTGTGTTTTTGTGGGTTTGTGGGTGTTTGTGTGTGTTTGTGTGTGTGGGTATGTGTGTGTTTGTGTGTGGGTGTGTGTGTGTTTGTGTGTCTATGTGTGTATGTGTTTGTGTGTTTTTGTGTGTCTGTGTTTGTCTGTGTGGGTGTAGGTTTGGGTGTGTGTCTGTGTCTGTGGTTGTGCGTGTGGGTGAGTTTGTGTGCTTGTGTGTCTGTGTTTGTGGGTGTGTTTGCAATTGTGCAAGTGTGTCTCTGTGTGTGCGTGTGTGTGTGTGTGTGTGTGTGAGTCTTTGTGTGTGTCTGGGTGTGTATCTGTGTCTGTGTGTTTGTGTGTCTGTGTGAGTGTGGGTGTGTTTGTGTGTTTGCAGGTGTTTGTGGATGTGTGTGTGTCTGGATGTGTGTCTGTGTGTCTGTATTTGTGGGTGTGTCTGTGTGTTTTTCTGGGTGTGTATCTTTGTTTGTGTGTTTGTGTGCTTGTGTGCCTCTGTGAGTGTGGCTGTGTTTGTCTTTGTGTGTTTGTGTTTGTGTGTGTGTGTTTGTGGGTGCTTGTGTGTTTGTGGGTGTGGGTGTCTGAGCATGTGTGTTTGTGTGTCTGTGTTTGTGGGTGTGTTTGTAATTGTGCACATGTGTGTGTGTGTGTGTGTGTGTGTGTGTGTGTGTGTGTGTGTGAGTCTGTGTGTGTGTCTGGGTGTGTATCTGTGTTTGTGTGTTTGTTTGTCTGTGTGAGTGTGGGTGTGTTTGTTTTTGTGTGTTTGTGTTTGTGGGTGTTTTTGTGTGTTTCTGTGTTTGTGGGTGTATATGTGTCTGGATGTGTGTCTGTGTGTGTGTCTGGGTGTTTATCGGTGTCTGTGTGTTTGTGTGTCTGTGTGAGTGTTGGTGTGTTTCTGATTGTGTGTCTGTGTGTTTTTTGTGTGTTTGCATATGTGTGTGTGTGTGTTTGTGTGTGTGTCTGTGTTTGTGTGTGTGTGTTTGTGTGTCAGTGATTGTCTGTGTGGGTGTAGTTGTGGGTGTGTGTCTGTGTCTTTGGTTGTGTGTGTGGGTGTGTGTGTGAGTGATTGTGTGTCTGTGTATGTCTGTGCAGTTGTATTTGTATTTTGCGTGTTGGTGTTTGTAAGTGTGGGCATGTGTTTGTGTGTATGTGGGTGTGTGTGTGTAGTTGTGTGTTTGTATTTGTATGTCTGTGTTTGTGTGTGGTTGTGTATGTGTTTGTGTGGTGTTTGTGGGTGTGTTTGTGTGTCTATGTGTGTGGGTGTGTGTGTGAGTTTGTGTGTGTGTTTGTTTGTCTGTGTTTGTGTGTGTGGTTGTGTGTGTTTTGTGTGTATGTGTTAGTGGGCGTGGGGGTGTGTTTGTGTGTCTGTGTATGTGTGGGTGTGTGTGCATGAGTGTGTATGTGCGTTTCTGTGTGTGTGTTCGTGTGTGTGATTCTGTGTGTGTGTGTTTGCGTGTGTGTGTGTGTGTGTTTGCGTGGGTGTGTGTGTGTGTTTGTGCGTGTGTGTGTGTGTGTGTGTGTGTATGTTTGTCAGTCTGTGTTGCTCTGTTTGGGAGTGTGTGATTGTGTGTCTGTGTGTGGGGGTGTGAGTGTGCTTGAGTTTCTGTGTGTGTGTGTGTGTGTGTGTGTGGGTGTATGTATGTGTGTGTGGTGTGGGTGTAGTTGTGCATTGGTGGGTTTGTGTGTGTATGTGTTTGTGTGTGTGTGTCTGTGGGTGTGTGTGTGTGTTTGTGTATTTGTGTGGATGTGTGTGTGGATGTGTGTGGATGTGTGTGGGTGTAGGTCTGAGTGTGTGTCTTTGTACGTGTGTGTGCGTGGGGGGGTGTTTGTGTGTCTCTGTCTGTGTGTGGGTGTGCGAGTGTGTGTGAGTCTGTGTATGTGAGTGTGGATGGGTGTGTGTGTCTATGATTTTGTGTGTTTGTGTGTTTGTGTTTTGTGTGTTGGTGTTTTTGGATGTGGTTGTATATTTGTGTGTCTGTGTGTGTGTATGTCTGGGTGTGTGTGTGTGTGTGATTGTGTGACTGTGTGTGTCTGTAGGGATATGTGTGTATTTTGCATGATGGTGCTTGTGGGTTTGGGCGTTTGTTTGTGTGTATATGGGTGTGGGTATGTGGTTGTGTGTTTGTATTTGTATGTCTGTGTGTGTGTGGTTTGTGTGTGTGTGGGTGTGTGTGTGGGTGGGGGCTGGTTTGTCGATTTGGTTGTGTGTGTTTTTGAGTGTGGATGTGCGTAGGTGTGTGTCTATGTATGTGTGCTTGGGTGTGAGTTTGTTTTTCGTGTCTGTTTGTGGGTGTCGGCGTCTGTTTGTGTGTCTGTGTGTATGTGGGTGGGTGTTTGTGGGAGTGTGTGTGTCTGTCTGTGTGCGTGAGTGTGTGGATGGGTGTGTGTGTTTGTGTGTCTCTGTGTGTGTGTGGGTGTGGGTGTTTGTGTGTGTCTGTGTTTTGCATGTGGTTTGCGTCGGTGTGAGTGGGTGTGGATGTGTGTGTGTTTTTGGGTGTGGGTGTGTGTGAATGTTTGTATGTCTATGCTTGTTTATGTAGGTATGTGTGTCTGTGTTTGTGTGAGGGTGTGGTTGTATGTTTGTGTATCTGTGTGTGTGTATGTTTGTATGTGTGTGTGTGTGAATGTGTGGGTGGGTGTGTGTGTCTATGTTTGTGTGTGTGGGTGTGTGTGAGTTTTGCGTGTCTATGTTTGTGGGTGTGGGTGTGTGTTTGTGTGTCTGTGTGTGCGGGTGTGTGTGTGTTTTGTGTGTACGTGTTAGTGGGTGTGGGGGTGTGTTTGTGTGTCTGTGTGTGTATGTGTCTGGGTGTTTGTGCGTGTTTGTGGGTGTATGTGTGTGTGTGTGTGTGTGTGGGTGTGTGTGTCTGTTTTTGTGGGGCGGTGTGTGTGTTAGTGTGACTGTGTGTAGTGCATGTGTGTTTGTATGTTTGTGGGTGTTTGTGTGTGTGGGTGTGTGTGTGCTTGTGGGTGTTTTGTGTGTTTGTGTGTGTGGGTGTGTGTGTTTGTGTGTGTGGGTGTCTGAGAGTGTGTGTTTGTGTGTTTGTGGGTGTTTCTGTGTGTGGGTATGTGTGTTTGTGGGTGTTTTGTATGTTTGTGTGTATGGGTGTGTGCGTGTGTGGGTTTGTGGGTGTGTTTGCAATTGTGCAAGTGTGTCTGTGTGTGTGCATGTGTGTGTGTGTGTGTGTGTGTGTGTGTGTGTGTGAGCCTGTGTGTGTGTCTGGGTGTGTATTGGTGTCTGTGTGTTTGTGCATCCATGTGAGTGTGGGTTTGTTTGTGATTGTGTGTTTGTGTCTCTGTGCGTGTGTTCTGTGTTTGTGTGTGTTTGTTGGTGTGGATGTGTGAGAGTGTGTGTTTGTGTGTCTGTGTGTGTATGGGTGTGTGTGTGTGTGTTTGTGTGTCTGTGTTTGTCTCTGTGGGTGTGGGTGTGTGTCTGTGTTTGTGTGTGTGTGTGTGTGTCTGTGTGTGTCTGGATGTGTGTCTGTGTGTGTGTCTGGGTGTGTATCAATGTCAGTGTGTTTGTGTGTCTGTGTGAGTGTGGGTGTGTTTGTGTGAGAGTGTGTGTTTGTGTGTCTGTGTGTCTGTGTGTGTTTGTGTGTGTGGGTGTGTGTTTGTTTTTGTGGATGTGAGTGTCTGAGAATGTGTGTTTGTTTGTGTGTGTTTGTGTGTCAGTGATTGTCTGTGTGGGTGTAGTTGTGGGTGTGTGTCTGTGTCTTTGGTTGTGTGTGTGGGTGTGTGTGTGAGCGATTGTGTGTCTGTGTATGTCCGTGCAGTTGTGTTTGTATTTTGCGTGTTGGTGTTTGTAGGTGTGGGCGTGTGTTTGTGTGTATGTGGGTGTGTGTGTGTAGTTGTGTGTTTGTATTTGTACGTCTGTGTGTGTGTGTTTGTGTATGTGTTTGTGTGGTGTTTTTGGATGTGGTTGTATATTTGTGTGTCTGTGTGTGTGTATGTCTGGGTGTGTGTGTGTGTGTGTGTGTGATTGTGTGACTGTGTGCATCTGTATTGATATGTGTGTATTTTGCGTGATGGTGCTTGTGGGTTTGGGCGTTTGTTTGTGTGTATATGGGTGTGGGTATGTGGTTGTGTGTTTGTATTTGTATGTCTGTGTTTGTGTGTGGTTTGTGTGGGTGTGGGTGTGTGTGTGGGTGGGGGTTTGTTTGTCGATTTGGTTGTGTGTGTTTTTGAGTGTGGATGTGCGTAGGTGTGTGTCTATGTATGTGTGCGTGGGTGTGAGTTTGTTTTTCGTGTCTGTTTGTGGGTGTCAGCATCTGTTTGTGTGCCTGTGTGTATGTGGGTGGGTGTTTGTGGGAGTGTGTGTGTCTGTTTGTCTGTGTGCGTGAGTGTGTGGATGGGTGTGTGTGTTTGTGTGTCTCTGTGTGTGTGTGGGTGTGGGTGTTTGTGTGTGTCTGTGTTTTGCATGTGGTTTGCATCGGTGTGGGTGGGTGTGGATGTGTGTGTGTTTTTGGATGTGGGTGTGTGTGAATGTTTGTATGTCTATGCTTGTTTATGTAGGTATGTGTGTCTGTGTTTGTGTGTGGGTGTGGTTGTGTGTGTATGTTTGTGTATCTGTGTGTGTGTGTGTGTCTGTGTGTATGTGTGTGTGAATGTATGGGTGGGTGTGTGTGTCTATGTTTGTGCGTGTGGGTGTGTGTGAGTTTTGCGTGTACGTGTTAGTGGGTGTGGGGGTGTGTTTGTGTGTCTGTGTGTGTATGTGTCTGGGTGTTTGTGCGTGTTTGTGGGTGTATGTGTGTGTGTGTGTGTGTGTGGGTGTGTGTGTGTCTGTTTTTGTGGGGCGGTGTGTGTGTTAGTGTGACTGTGTGTGTTGTGCATGTGTGTTTGTGTGTTTGTGGGTGTTTGTGTGTGTGGGTATGTGTGTGTTTGTGGGTGTTTTGTGTGTTTGTGTGTGTGGGTGTGTGTGTTTGTGTGTGTGGGTGTCTGAGAGTGTGTGTTTGTGGGTGTTTCTGTGTGTGGGTATGTGTGTTCGTGGGTGTTTTGTGTGTTTGTGTGTATGGGTGTGTGCATGTGTGGGTTTGTGGGTGTGTTTGCAATTGTGCAAGTGTGTCTGTGTGTGTGCATGTGTGTGTGTGTGTGTGTGTGTGTGAGCCTGTGTGTGTGTCTGGGTGTGTATTGGTGTCTGTGTGTTTGTGCGTCCATGTGAGTGTGGGTTTGTTTGTGATTGTGTGTTTGTGTCTCTGTGTGTGTGTTCTGTGTTTGTGTGTGTTTGTGGGTATGGATGTGTGAGAGTGTGTGTTTGTGTGTCTGTGTGTGTATGGGTGTGTGTGTGTGTGTTTGTGTGTGTGTGTTTGTCTCTGCGGGTGCAGGTGTGGGTGTGTGTCTGTGTTTGTGTGTGTGGGTGTGTGTGTGTGTGTGTCTGTGTGTGTCTGGATGTGTGTCTGTGTGTGTGTCTGGGTGTGTATCGATGTCAGTGTGTTTGTGTGTCTGTGTGAGTGTGGGTGTGTTTGTCACTGTTTGTTTGTGTGTCTGTGTGTGATTGTGTCTATGTGTGTGTTGTGTGTGTGTGTTTGTGTGTGTCTTTGTGGGTGTGGTTGTGTGAGAGTGTGTGTTTGTGTGTCTGTGTGGGTGTAGGTGTGGGTTTGTGTCTGTGTTTGTGGATGTGTTTGCAAGTGTGCAATTGGGTCTGTGTGTGTGCATGTGTGCGTGTGTGTTCAGGTGTGTGTCTGGGTGTGTATCTGTGTCTGTGTGTTTGTGTGTCTGTGTAAATGTTGGTGTGTTTATGTTTGTGTGTTTGTGTGTCTGTGTGTGTTTGTGTGTTTGTGCGTGTTTGTGTTTGTGTGTGTGGGTGTGTGTTTGTTCTTGTAGATGTGAGTGTCTGAGAATGTGTGTTTGTGTGTATGTGTTTGTGTGTCAGTGATTGTCTGTGTGGGTGTAGTTGTGGGTGTGTGTCTGTGTCTTTGGTTGTGTGTGTGGGTGTGTGTGTGAGCGATTGTGTGTCTGTGTATGTCTGTGCAGTTGTGTTTGTATTTTGCGTGTTGGTGTTTGTAGGTGTGGGCATGTGTTTGTGTGTATGTGGGTGTGTGTGTGTAGTTGTGTGTTTGTATTTGTATGTCTGTGTGTGTGTGTGTTTGTGTGTGTGTTTGTGTGGTGTTTGTGGGTGTGTTTGTGTGTCTATGTGTGTGTGTTTGTGTGTGTGTGTGTATGTTTGTCAATCTATGTTCCTCTGTTTGGGTGTGTGTGATTGTGTGTCTGTGTGCCTGTGTGTGGGGGTGTGAGTTTGTTTGTGTTTCTGTGTCTGTGTGTGTGTGGGTGTATGTGTGTGTGTGTGTGTGTGGTGTGAGTGTAGTTGTGCATTGGTGGGTTTGTGTGTGCATGTGTTTGTGGGTGTGTGTGTGTGTCTGTGGGTGTGTGTGTGTGTTTGTGTATTTGTGTAGATGTGTGTGTGGATGTGTGTGTATGTGTGTGGGTGTAGGTCTGAGTGTGTGTCTTTGTACATGTGTGTGTGTGGGGGGGGATTGTTTGTGTGTCTCTGTGTGTGGGTGTGCGAGTGTGTGTGAGTTTGTGTATGTGGGTGTGGATGGGTGTGTGTGTCTATGTTTTTGTCTGTTTGTGTGTTTGTGTTTTGTGTGTCGGTGTTTTTGGATGTGGTTGTGTATTTGTGTGTCTGTGTGTGTGTATGTCTGGGTGTGTGTGTGTGTGATTGTGTGTCTGTGTGGTTCTGTGCGGATATGTGTGTATTTTTCGTGATGGTGCTTGTGGGTTTGGGCGTTTGTTTGTGTGCATGTGGGTGTGGGTGTGTGGTTGTGTGTTTGTATTTGTATGTCTGTTTCTGTGTCTGTGTGTGTTGTTTGTGTGGGTGTGGTGTGTGTCTGTATGTGTGTGGGTGAGGGTTTGTTTGTCGATTTGGTTGTCTGTGCTTTTGTGTGTGGGTGTGCATGGATGTGTGTCTATGTTTGTGTGTGTGGGTTTGAGTTTGTTTTTCGTGTCTGTTTGTGGGTGTCGGCGTCTGTCTGTGTGTCTGTGTGTATGTGGGTGGGTGTTTGTGGGAGTGTGTGTGTGTCTGTTTGTCTGTGTGCATGAGTGTGTGGGTGGGTGTGTGTGTTTGTGTGTCTCTGTTTGTGTGTGGGTGTGGTTTGTTTGTGTGTATCTGTGTTTTGCATGTGGTTTGCATCGGTGTGGGTGGGTGTGGATGTGTGTGTGTTTTTGGGTGTGTGTGTGTGAATGTTTGTATGCCTATGCTTGTTTATGTAGGTATGTGTGTCTGTGTTTGTGTGTGTGGGTGTAGTTGTGTGTGTATGTTTGTGTATCTGTGTGTGTGTGTATGTGTGTATGTGTGTGTGTGTGAATGTGTGTGTGGGTGTGTGTGTGAGTTTTGCGTGTCTATGTTTGTGGGTGTGGGCGTGTGTTTGTGTGTCTGTGTGTGTGTGTGTTTTGTGTGTACGTGTTAGTGGGTGTGGGGGTGTGTTTGTGTGTCTGTGTGTGTATGTGTCTGGGTGTTTGTGTGTCTTTGTGGGTGTATGTGTGTGTGTGTGTGTGGGTGTGTGTGTCTGTTTTTGTGGGGTGGTGTGTGTGTTAATGTGACTGTGTGTGTTGTGCATGTGTGTTTGTGTGTTTGTGGGTGTTTGTGTGTGTGGGTATATGTGTGTTTGTGGGTGTTTTGTGTGTTTGTGTGTGTGGGTGTGTGTGTGTTTGTGTGTGTGGGTGTCTGAGAGTGTGTGTTTGTGTGTTTGTGGGTGTTTCTGTGTGTGTGTATGTGTGTGTTTGTGGGTGCTTTGTGTGCTTGTGTGTATGGGTGTGTGCGTGTGTGGGTTTGTGGGTGTTTGCAATTGTGCAAATGTGTCTGTGTGTGTGCATGTGTGTGTGTGTGTGTGTGTGTGTGTGTGTGAGCCTGTGTGTGTGTCTGGGTGTGTATTTGTGTCTGTGTGTTTGTGTGTCTGTGTGAGAGAGGCTGTGTTTGTTTTTGTGTGTTTGTGTATCTGTGTGTGTTTGTGTGTTTGTGGGTGTTTGTGTGTTTGTGTCTGTGGGTGTGTTTGTGTTTGTGGGTGTGGGTGTCTGAGAATGTGTGTTCGTGTGTCTGTGTGTGTATGGGTGTGTGTTTGTGCTTGTGTGTCTGTGTTTGTTGGTGTCTTTGCAAATGAGGAAGTGTGTCTGTGTCTGTGTGTGTGTCTGGGTGTCTATCGGTGTCTGTTTCTTTGTGTGTCTGTGTGAGTGTGGGTGTGTTTGTGATTGTGTGTTTGTGTCTCTGTGTGTGTGTTGTGTGTTTGTGTGTGTTTGTGGTTATAGTTGTGGGTGTGTGTCTATGCCTGTGGTTGTGTGTGTGGGTGTTTGTGTGTTTGTGTCTGGGTGTGTATCTGTTTCTGTTTGTTTGTGTGTCTGTGTGAGAGCGGCTGTGTTTATGTTTGTGTGTTTGTGAGTCTGTCTGTGTTTGTGTGTCTGTGTGTGTATGGGTGTATGTGTGTGTTTATTTGTCTGTGTTTGTCTCTGTGGGTTTAGGTGTGGGTGTGTGTCAATGTCTGTGGTTGCTTGTGTCGGTGTCCGTGTGTGCTTGTGCGTCTGTGTTTGTGGGTGTGTGTGTTTGTGGGTGTGTGTGCCTGTGTGTGTCTGGATGTGTGTCTATGTGTGTGTCTGGGTGTGTATCGGTGTCTGTGTGTTTGTGTTTCTGTGTGAGTGTGGCTGTGTTTGTCACTGTTTGTTTGTGTGTCTGTGTGTGATTGTGTCTTTGTGTGTGTTGTGTGTGTGTGGCTTTGTGCGTATGGTTGTGTGAGAGTGTGTGTTTGTGTGTCTGTGTGGGTGTAGGTTTGGGTGTGTGTCTGTGTCTTTGGTTGTGTGTCGGCTTATGTGTGTGCTTGTGTGTCTGTGTTTGTGGGTGTATTTGCAAGTGTGCATTTGTGTCTGTGTGTGTGCATTTGTGTGTGTGTGTATTTGTGTTTGTGTCTGTGTGTGTCTGGGTGTGTATCTGTGTCTGCGTATTTGTGTGTCTGTGTAACTGTGGGTGTGTTTGTGTTTGTGTGTTTGTGTGTCTGTGTGTGTTTGTATGTTTGTGCATGTTTGTGTGTGTTTGTGTGTGTGGGTGTGTGTTTGTGTTTGTGGGTGTGAGTGTCTGAGAATGTGTGTTTGTGTGTCTGTGTTTGTGTGTTTATGGGTGTGTGTGTGTTTGTGTGCCTGTGATTGTCTGTGTGGGTGTAGCTGTGGGTGTCTCTGTCTGTGGTTGTGTGTGTGGGTGTGTGTGTGTGCTTGTGTGTCTGTGTTTATGTGTGTGGAAGTTTGTTTGTGTGTCTGTTTGTGAGGATGTGTGCATGTTTGTGGATCAGTGTTTGTGTGTGTGTGTAGGTGTGTGTGTACGTTTGTGTGTACGTGTTTGTCTGTGTGGATGTGGCGGTCTGTGGTTGTGTGTGTGTGTGCTTGTGTGTCTGTTTGTGGGTGTGTTTGCAAGTGTGTGTGTGTCTGCGTGTGTGTGTCTGGGTGTGTGTCTGTGTGTTTGTCTGGGTTAGTGTCTGGGTGTGTATCTTTGTCTGGGTTTTTGTGTGCTTGTGTGCCTCTGTGACTGTGGCTGTGTTTGTGTTTGTGTGTTTGTGTTTCTATGTGTGTTTGCGTGTTTGTGGGAGTGGGTGTGTTTGTGTCTCTGTGTTTGTGTGTTTGTGTGTGTGTGTGTGTATTTGTGTATCTGTGTTTGTCTGTGTGGGTGTAGGTGTGGTGCATAACTGTGTCTGTGTGTTTGTGTGTTTGTGTGAGTGTGGCTGTGTTTGTGTGTTTGTATGTGTTTGTGTGTTTGTCTGTGTGGTTGTAGGTGTGGGTGTGTGTCTGTGTCTGTGGTTGTGTGTGTGGGTGTGTGTGTGTGCTTGTGTGTCTGTGTTTGTGGGTGTGTTTGCAATTGTGCACGTGTGTCTGTGTGTGTGCATGTGTGTTCGTGTTTGTGTGTGAGTCTGTGTTTGTGTCTGTGTGTGTATCGGTGTTTGTGTGTTTCTGTGTCTGTGTGAGCGTGGGTGTGTTTGTGTTTGTATGTTTTTGGGTGCTTGTGTGTGTTTGTGTGTGTGTGTGCTTGTATGTCTGTGTTTGTGTTTGTGTCTGTGTGTGTGTCTGGGTGTGTATCTTTGTCTGTGTTTGTGTGTCTCTATGAGTGTGGCTGTGTTTGTGTGTCTGTGTGTGTTTGTGTGCTTGTGGGTGTTTTTGTGTGTTTGTGTGTGTGGCTGTGTGTGTGTTTGTGGGTGTCTGAGAGTGTGTTTGTCTGTCTGTGTTTGTGTGTCTGTGTGTGTATGGGTGTGTGCTTGTGTTTGTCTCTATGGGTGTAGATGTGGATGTGTGTCTGTGTCTGTGTTTGTGTGTGTATGTTTGTGTGTGTGCATATGTGTCTGTGTTTATGGCTATGTTTGCAAGTTTGCAAGTGTGTCTGAGTGTTTGTGTGTGTGTGTGTGTCTGTGTGTGTCTGGGTGTGTGTCTGTGCCTGTGTGTTTGTGTGTCTGTGTGACTGTGGGTGTGTTTGTCTTTGTGTGTTTATGTGTTTATGTGTTTGTGCATTTTTGTGTGTGTTGTGTGTGTTTTTGGTTGTGCGTTTGTGGAATGTGTGTGTTTGTGTTTCTGTGTTTGTGTGTGTGGATGTGCGTTTGTGTATCTGTTTGTGTGTAAGAGATTGTGTGAACGTTTGTGGGTGTATGTGTGTTTGTGTGTGGGTGTGGGTGTGTGTGAGTGTGTTTGTGTGTGTGCAAGTGTGTTTGTGTGTTTGTTTGTGTATGTGAGGGTGTGTGCATGTTTGTGGGTCTGTGTTTGTGTGTGTATGTGTAGTTATGTTTGTGTGTCTGTGTTTGTGTGTGTGGGTGTGGACGTGTGTCGGTGAATGTGGTTGTGTGTGTGTGTTCCTGTGTGTCTGTTTGAGTGTGGGTGTGTTTGCAAGTGTGTCTGTGTGTGTGTGTGTGTGTGTGTCTGGGTTTATGCCTGGGTGTGTGCCTCTGTGTGAGTCTGGGTGTGTGTCTGGGTGCATATCTGTGTTTGGTTGACTGTGTGAGTGAGGCTGTGTGAGTGTTTGTGTGCTTGTGTGTCTATGTGTGTTTGTGGGTGTGGGTGTCTGAGAGTGTGTGTTTGTGTGTCTGTGTGGATGTAGTTGTGGGTGTGTGTCTGTGTCTGTGGTTGTGTGTGTGGGTGTTTGTGTGTGTGTGTCTGGGTGAGTGTCTGGGTGTGTATTCATGTCTGTGTGTTTGTGTATCTGTGTATGTTTGTGTGTTTTTGGGTGTTTGTGTGTGTTTGTGTCTGTGGGTGTGTTTGCAAGTGTGCAAGTGTGACTGTGTCTGTGCATCTGTGTGTTTGTGGGTGTGTGTGTGTGTTTGTGTGTCTGTATTTGTCTCTGTGGGTGTTGGTGTGGGTGTGTGTCTGTGTCTGTGGTTCTTTGTGTGGATGTGTTTGTGCTTGTGTGTTTTTGTTTGTGGGGGGGGTGGTGTGTGCTTGTGTGTCTGTGTTTGTGGGGGTGTGTGTGGTTGTGTGTGTGTGCTTGTGTGTCTGTGTTAGTGGGTGTGTTTGCAAGTGTGCAAGTGTGACTGTGTCTGTGCATCTGTGTGTTTGTGGGTGTGTGTGTCTGGATGTGTGTCTGTGTGTGTGTCTGGGTGTGTATCGGTGTCTGTGTGTTTGTGTGTCTGTGTGAGTGGAGTGTGTTTGTGATTGCGTGTCTGTGTGTGATTGTGTCTTTGTGTGTGTTGTGTGAGTGTTTGTCTTTGTGGGTGTGGTTGTGTGAGAGTGTGTGTTTGTGTGTCTGCGTGGGTGTAGGTGTGGGTGGGTATCTGTGTCTGTGGTTGTGTGTGTGGGTTTATGTGTGTGCTTGTGTGTCTGTGTTTATGGGTGTGTTTGCAAGTGTGCAATTGTGTCTGTGTGTTCGCATTTGTGTGTGTGTGTGTGTTGGGGTGTGTGTCTGGATGTGTGTCTGGGTCTGTATCTGTGTCTGTGTGTTTGTGTGTCTGTGTAACTGTGGATGTGTTTGTGTGTTTGTGTGTGTTTGTGTGTGTTTGTGTGTGTGGGTGTGTGTTTGTGTTTGTGGGTGTGAGTGTCTGAGAATGTGTGTTTGTGTGTTTGTGTTTGTGTGTGTATGGGCGTGTGTGTGTTTGTGTGTCTGTGATTGTGTGGGTGCAGTTGTGGGTGTGTGTCTGAGTCTGTGGTTGTGTGTGTGGGTGTGTGTGGCTGTGTGTGGGTGCTTGTGTGTCTGTGTTTGTGTGTGTGGAAGTGTGTTTCTGTGTCTGTTTGTGTTTGTGAGGATGTGTGCATGTTTGTGGATCTGTGTTTGTGTGTGTGTGTAGTTGTCTGTGTGTGGTTGTGTGTCTGTGTTTGTTTGTGTGTGTGGGAGGGTCTGTCTGTGCTTGTGTGTCTGTGTTTGTGGGTGTGTTTGCAAGTGTGTGTGTGTCCACATGCGTGTGTCTGGGTGTGTGTCTGTGTGTTTGTACGGGTGTGTGTCTGGGTGTGTATCTTTGTCTGGCTGTTTGTGTGCTTGTGTGCCTCTGTGAATGTGGCTGTGTTTGTGTTTGTGTGTTTGTGTTTCTGTGTGTGTTTGTGTGTTTGTGGGTGTTTGTGTGTTTGTGGATGTCTGAGCGTGTGTGTTTGTGCATCTGTGTTTGTGTGTGTGTGTTTGTGTGTATAGGTGTGTGTGTGTGTTTGTGTGGGTGTAGGTGTGGTGCGTAACTGTGTCTGTGTGTTTGTGTGTCTGTGTGAGTGTGGCTGTGTTTGTGTGTTTGTGTGTGTTTGTGTGTTTATGGGTGTGGGGGTCTGAACGTGTGTGTTTGTGTGCCTGTGTTTGTGTGTCTGTGTGTGTATGGGTTTTCTGTGTGTTTGTGTGTCTGTGTTTGTCTGTGTGGCTGTAGGTGTGGTGTGTGTCTGTGTCTGTGTTTGTGTGTGTGGGTGTGTGTGTGTGCTTGTGTGTCTGTGTTTGTGGTTGTGGATGTGTTTGCAAGGGTGTCTGTATTTGTGTGTGTGTGTGGGTGTGTCTGTGTGTGTGCCTGGGTGTGTGTCTGAGTGTCTATCTTTGTTTGTGTGTTTGTGTGCTTGTGTGCCTCTGTGAGTCTGGCTGTGTTTGTGTTTGTGTGTTTGTGGGTGTTTGTGTGTGTGAGTACGTGTGTGTTTGTGTGTCTGTGTTTGTGTGTCTGTGTGTGTATGTGTGTGTGTGTGTGTGTGTGTTTGTGTGTCTGTGTTTGTCTGTGTGGATGTAGGTGTGGGTGTGTGTCTGTGTCTGTGCTTGTTTGTGTGGGTGTCTGTGTGTGCATGTGTGTCTGTGTTTGTGGCTGTGTTTGCAATTGTGCACGTGTGTGTGTGTGAGTCTGTGTGTGTGTCTGGTTGTGTTTGTGTGTTTGTATGTCTGTGTGAGTGTGGGTGTGTTTGTGTTTGTGTGTTTGTGGGTATTTTTGTGTGTTTCTGTGTTTGTGCATGTGTCAGTGTCTGGATGTGTGTCTGTGTGTCTGGGTGTGTATCGGTGTCTGTGTGTTTGTGTGTCTGTGTGAGTGTTGGTGTGTTTCTGATTGTGTGTTTGTGTGTCTGTATATTTTTTGTGTGTTTGCATGTGTGTGTGTGTGTGTGTTTGTGTGTGTTTCTGTGTTTGTGTGTGTCTGTGTGTTTGTGAGTGTTGGTGTGTTTCTGATTGTGTGCTTGTGTGTCTGTATATTTTTTGTGTGTTTGCATGTGTTTGTGTGTGTGTGTGTGTGTGTGTGTTTGTGTGTTTCTGTGTTTGTGTGTGTTTGTGTGTTTGTGGGTGTTGGTGTGTGTTTGTGTGTGTGGGTGTATGTGCTTGTGGGTGTGGGTGTGTGAGAGTGTGTGTTTGTGTGTCTGTCTTTGTGTGAGTGTGGGTGTGTTTGTGATTGTTTTTTTCTGTGCCTGTGTGTGTTTGTGGGTGTGGGTGACGGAGATTGTGTGTCTGTGTGTGTGAAGTTGTGGGTGTGTGTCTGTGTCTGTGGTTGTGTGTGTGGGTGTTTGTGTGTGTGTGTCTGGGTGAGTGCCTGGGTGTGTATCTGTGACTGTGTGTTTGTGTGTCTATGTGAGTGTGGCTGTGATTGTTTTTGTGTGTTTGTGTGTCTGTGTGTGTGTGTGTGTGTGTTTCTGTGGATGTATTTGTCTCTGTGGATGTAGGTGTGGGTGTGTGTCTGTGGTTGTGCGTGTGGGTGTGTGGGTGTGCTTGTGTGTCTGTGTTTCGGGGGGGGGGGGTGTGTGCTTGTGTGTCTGGTTTTGTGGGTGTGTTTGCAAATGTGCAAGTGTGTCTGTGTCTGTGTGTGTCTGTGTTTGTGTGTCTGTGTGAGTGTGGGTGTGTTTGTGTTTGTGTGTTTGTGGGTGTTTGTGTGTGTTATTTTCTTTGTGGGTGTCTGTGTATCTAGATGTGTGTCTGTGTGTGTGTCTGGGTGTGTATCAGTGTCTGTGTGTTTGTGTGTCCGTGTGAGTGTGGGTGTGTTTGTGTTTGTGTGTTTGTGAGTCTGTGTGTGTTTGTGTGTGTTTGTGAGTGTGGGTGTGTTTGTGTTTGTGGGTGTGTGTGTGTGTGTGTGTATGTGTGTTTGTCGGTTTGGATGTGTGAGAGTGTGTGTTTGTGTGTCTGCGTGGGTGTAGATGTGGGTGTGTGTCTGTGCCTGTGGTTGTGTGTGTGGGTGTATATATCTGTCTGTGTGTTTGTGTGTCTGTGTGAGTGTGGCTGTGTTTGTGTTTGTGTGTTTGTGAGTCTGTGTGTGTTTGTGGGCATTTGTGTGTGCTTGTGAGTGTGGGTGTGTTTGTGTTTGTGGGTGTCTGAGGGTGTGTGTTTGTGTGTCTGTGTTTGTGTGTCTTTGTGTGTATGGGTTTGTATGTGTCTTTGTGTGTCTGTGTTTGTCTCTGTGGGTGTAGGTATGCGTGTGTGTCTGTGTCTGTGGTTGTGTGTGTGGGTGTGTGTGTGTGTGCTTGTGTGTCTGTGTTTGTGGGGGGTTGTGTGGGTGTGTGTTTGTGCTTGTGTGTCTTTGTTTGTGGGTGTGTTTGCAAGTGTGCAAGTGTGTCTGTGCATGTGTGTGCTTGTGGGTGTGTGTGTCTGTGTGTGTCTGGATGTGTGTCTGTGTGTGTGTGTCGGGGTGTGTATTGGTGTCTGTGTGTTTGTATGTCTGTGTGAGTGTAGGTGTGTTTGTGTGTTTGTGCGTGTTTGTGTGTGTGGGTGTGTGTTTGTGTTTGTGGGTGTGAGTGTCTGAGAATGTGTGTTTGTGTGTGTATGTGTGTGTGTGTGTTTGTGTGTCTGTGATTGTCTGTGTGGGTGTAGTTGTGGGTGTGTGTCTGTGTCTGTGGTTGTGTGTGTGGGTGTGTGTGGGTGCTTGTGTGTCTGTGTTTGTGTGTGTGGAAGTGTGTTTCTGTGTCTGTTTGTGTTTGTGAGGATATGTGCATGTTTGTGAATCTGTGTTTGTGTGTGTGTGTAGGTGTCTGTGTGTGTTTGTGTGTCTGTGTTTGTCTGTGTGTGTGGGAGGGTCTGTCTGTGGTTGTGTGTGTGTGTGCTTGTGTGTCTGTGTTTGTGGGTGTGTTTGCAAGTGTGTGTGTGTCCGCATGCGTGTGTCTGGGTGTGTGTCTGTGTGTTTGTCTGGGTGTGTGTCTGGGTATGTATCTTTGTCGGGCTGTTTGTGTGCTTGTGTGCCTCTGTGAATGTGGCTGCGTTTGTGTTTGTGTGTTTGTGTTTCTGTGTGTGTTTGTATGATTGTGGGTGTTTGTGTGTTTGTGGGTGTGGGTGTCTGAGCGTGTGTGTTTGTGTATCTGTGTTTGTGTGTGTGTGTGTGTGTATAGGTGTGTGTGTGTGTTTGTGTGTCTGTGTTTGTCTGTGTGGGTGTAGGTGTGGTGCGTAACTGTGTCTGTGTGTTTGTGTGTCTGTGTGAGTGTGGCTGTGTTTGTGTGTGTTTGTGTGTTTATGGGTGTGGGGGTCTGAACATGTGTGTTTGTGTGCCTGTGTTTGTGTGTCTGTGTGTGTATGGGTTTTCTGTGTGTTTGTGTGTCTGTGTTTGTCTGTGTGGCTGTAGGTGTGGTGTGTGTCTGTGTCTGTGTTTGTGTGTGTGTGTGTGTGTGTGCTTGTGTGTCTGTGTTTGTGGGTGTGGATTTGTTTGCAAGGGTGTCTGTATTTGTGTGTGTGTGGGTGTGTCTGTGTGTTTGCCTGGGTGTGTGTCTGGGTGTCTATCTTTGTTTGTGTGTTTTTGTGCTTGTGTGCCTCTGTGAGTCTGCCTGTGTTTGTGTTTGTGTGTTTGTGTTTCTGTGTGTGTTTGTGTGTTTGTGGGTGTTTGTGCGTGCTTGTGTGTGTGGGTATGTGTGTGTTTGTGTGTCTGTGTTTGTGTGTCTGTGTGTGTATGTGTGTGTGTGTGTTTGTGTGTCTGTGTTTGTCTGTGTGGATGTAGGTGTGGGTGTGTGTCTGTGTCTGTGCTTGTTTGTGTGGGTGTCTGTGTGTGCGTGTCTGTCAGTGTTTGTGGGTGTGTTTGCAATTGTGCACATGTGTTTGTGTGTGTGTGTGTGTGTGTGTGAGTCTGTGTGTGTGTCTGGTTGTGTATCTGTGTTTGTGTGTTTGTGTGTCTGTGTGAGTGTGGCTGTGTTTGTGTGTGTTTGTGTGTTTATGGGTGTGGGGGTCTGAACATGTGTGTTTGTGTGCCTGTGTTTGTGTGTCTGTGTGTGTATGGGTTTTCTGTGTGTTTGTGTGTCTGTGTTTGTCTGTGTGGCTGTAGGTGTGGTGTGTGTCTGTGTCTGTGTTTGTGTGTGTGTGTGTGTGTGTGTGCTTGTGTGTCTGTGTTTGTGGGTGTGGATTTGTTTGCAAGGGTGTCTGTATTTGTGTGTGTGTGGGTGTGTCTGTGTGTTTGCCTGGGTGTGTGTCTGGGTGTCTATCTTTGTTTGTGTGTTTTTGTGCTTGTGTGCCTCTGTGAGTCTGCCTGTGTTTGTGTTTGTGTGTTTGTGTTTCTGTGTGTGTTTGTGTGTTTGTGGGTGTTTGTGCGTGCTTGTGTGTGTGGGTATGTGTGTGTTTGTGTGTCTGTGTTTGTGTGTCTGTGTGTGTATGTGTGTGTGTGTGTTTGTGTGTCTGTGTTTGTCTGTGTGGATGTAGGTGTGGGTGTGTGTCTGTGTCTGTGCTTGTTTGTGTGGGTGTCTGTGTGTGCGTGTCTGTCAGTGTTTGTGGGTGTGTTTGCAATTGTGCACATGTGTTTGTGTGTGTGTGTGTGTGTGTGTGAGTCTGTGTGTGTGTCTGGTTGTGTATCTGTGTTTGTGTGTTTGTGTGTCTGTGTGGGTGTGTTTGTGTTTGTGTGTTTGTGGGTATTTTTGTGTGTTTCTGTGTTTGTGGCTGTGTCTGTGTCTGGATGTGTGTCTGTGTGTCTGTCTGGGTGTGTATCGGTGTCTGTGTGAATGTGTGTCCGTGTGAGTGTTGGTGTGTTTCTGATTGTGTGTTTGTGTGTCTGTGTGTTTTTTGTGTGATTGCATGTGTGTGTGTGTGTGTTTGTGGGTGTGTGTTTGTGTGTGTGTGTTTGTGTTTCTGTCTTTGTGTGTGGGTATGTGTGTGTTTGTGTGTTTGTGGGTGTTGGTGTGTGTTTGTGTGTGTGGGTGTATGTGCTTGTGGGTGTGGGTGTGTGAGAGTGTGCGTTTGTGTGTCTGTCTTTGTGTGTGGGGGTGTGTGTGTGTGTTTGTGTTTGTGTATTTGTGTGTGTGGATGTGTGTTTGTTTGTGTGTGAGAGAGTGTGTGAATGTTTGTGCGTGTATGTGTGTGTTTGTGTGTGTGTGTGGGTGTTTGTGTTTGTGTGAGTGGAAGTGTGTCTGTTTGTGTGTGTGAGGATGTGTGCATGTTTGTGGATCTCACAGACACACAAACATGCACACACAACTACAGCCACACATACATGCATAGCTGCACAGAAACACACCCAAACCCACATCAAAACACACAAACACAGACACACACACACCCACACCACACACACAAACTCACACCCACTTCCACATACACAAACACAGGCACACAAACACACACACACGCACCCACACATACACACAGACACACAGAACCACACCCACACACATACACAAAGACACGCAAACACATAAACACACACACACAAAACACATCCACACACACACAGACACAGCAACAACAACAACACACACACACACACCCACAAACACCCACACACATAAACAATCACAATAACAAACACAAACACAGACACACAAACACCCACACCCACACCCACACCCACACAGACACAGACATACAAACACACACACACAAACCCACCATCACCAAACACACAAACACAGACACACAAACACACATCAACACACAAAAACACAGACGGACACACACAGCCACATCGACACACAAACACACAAAAGAAACACAGCCACACTCACACAGACACACAAGCACACAGTCACAGATACACACCCAGGCACTCACCCAGACACACACACACAAACACCCACACACACAACCACAGACACAGCAACACACCCACAACTTCACACACACAGACACACAAACACACACTCTCCGTCACCCACACCCACAAACACACACGGACACACAAAAAAAACAATCACAAACACACCCACACTCACACAGACACACAAACACACAGACACCGATACACACCCAGACACACACACAGACACACATCCTGACACACACAGACTCACACACCCACAAAGACACAAACACACAAACACAACCACACCCACACTCACACAGACACACAAACGCACACATGCACAGACACAGACACACTTGCACACTTGCAAACACACCCACAAGCACAGACTCTCAAGCACACACACACAAACCGACACCCACAACCACACTCACACACAGACATAGACTCACAAACACACACACACCCACACAACAACCCAAACACACAGACACACAGACACACACACACACATATGAGGATGCACAAACACACACACACACACAAAACACATACACACAGACACACAAACACACGCACAACCCCACCACCCACACACAAACATACACACCCACCCAAACACACATCCACAGAGACACAAACACACACACACACACAGACACACACACACACAAGGTGTGTGTGGGTTTGTGTATGTGGGTGTGGGTGTGTGTATTTGTGTGTTTGTGTCTGTGGGCGTGTGAGTGTGATTATGTGTCTATGTTTGTGTGTGTGTTTATGCTTGTGTGTCTGTCTGTGTGTGTTTGTGTGTGTGTGGGTGGATGTGTATGTGTGTTTGTGTGTCTGTGTTTCTGAATTTGTGTGTGTGTCTGTGTGTGTGTTTATCTGTGTGTCTGTGTTGTGTGTGTTTGTGAATCTTTGTGTGTGTGTGTGTTTGTGTGTTGGGGGGTAGTGTGTGTGTTTGTGTGTAGGTGTGGGTGTTTGTGTGTATTTGTGTATCTGTGTGTGTGTGTGTATGTGTCTGTCTGTGCATCCTCGTGTATATGTGTCTGTGTGTGTGGGTTTGTGTGGGGGGGGCTGTGTTTGTGTGACTATGTTTGTGTGTGTGTGTGGTTGTGGTTGTGGCTGTGTGTGTTATTGTCTGTCTATGTTTGTGGGCGTGTTTGTGTGTGTGGTGTGGGTGTGTGTGGGTGTGGGTTTGTGTGTGTGTGTTTGTGTGTGGTTTGTGTGTCTGTGTGGGCATGTGTGTGTGATTATGTGTCTGTGTTTGTGTCTGTGTTTGTTTATCCTTGTGTGTCTGCCTGTGTGTGTTTGGGTGTGCGTGTGTCTTTGTGTGTGTGTGTGTGTGCTTGTGGGTGTTTGTATGTGTGTGTGTTAATGGGCCTGTGTGTGCATGTGTGTGTGTGTGTGTATTTGTGTATGTGGGTGTTTGTGTGTCTGTATTTGTGTGTGTGGGTGTGGTGTGTGTTTGTGTGTGTGTGTTTGTGTCTGTGTGGATGTGTGTGTGGGTGGGTGTGTGTGTTTGTGTGTGAGGGGTTGTGTGTGTATTTGTGTGTCTTTGTGTATGTGTGGGTGCATGTGTGTGTTTGTGAGTCTGTGTGGGTGTGTTTTGTGTGTGTGTGTCTTTGTGCATCCTCAGGTGTGTGTGTGTGTGATTGTGTGTGTCTGTGTGTGTATGTGGGTTGTTTTGTGTGTGTGTGTGTGTGTGTGTGTGTGTGTGTGTGTGTGTGTTTGTGAGTCTATGTTTGTGTGTGTGTGTGTTTGTGATTGTGTGTCTGTGTTTGTGTGTTTTTTGTGTGGGTGAGTTTGTATGTGTTATTGTGGTTGCTTATGTGTTTGTGTGTGTGGGTGTGGGTGTGTGTGGGTGTCTTTTTGAGTCTGTTCCTGTGTGTGTGTGTTGGTGAGTTTTGTGTGTATTTCTGTTTGTTTGTGTGTCTGTGTTTGTGTGTGTTATTGTGGTTGCTTATGTGTTTGGGTGTGTGTGTGTGTGGGTGTGTGTGTGTCTTTTTGTATCTGTGCCTGTGTGTGTCTGTGGATGTGTTTTGTGTGTGTGTGTTTTTTTTATGTGTCTGTGTGTGTTTGTGTGTCTTTGTGTGTGTGTGTGGGTGTGTGTGTCTATTTGTCTGTGTGTATGTGTGGGTGCATGTGTGTGTTTGTGTGCCTGTGTTTGTGTATGTGGGAGTGGGTGTGTGTTTGTGTGTGTGGTGTGTGTGTGTGTGTGTGTCTGTGTTTGTGTGTTTGGGTGTGGGTTTGTGTGTGTTTCTGTGCACCTATGCATGTGTATGTGGGTGTTGTTGTGTGTGCATGTTTGTGTGGCTGTGTGTGTGGTTGTGTGTATGGGTTTGGTGTGTGTTTGTGTATCTGTGTGTGTCGGGTGTGTGTGTGTGTGTGTTTGTGTATCTGTGTGTGGGGGGTGTGTGCGTGCGTGTTTGTGTGGGTGAGTTTTTGTGTTTATCTGTCTGCGTGTGTGTGTGTCTATGTGTGCGTGGGTGTGTGTGTGTGTGTGTGTTTGTGTATAAGTGTGTGTGTCTGTGGGTGTGTGTGTGTGTTTGTGTGTCTGTGTGTGTATGTGTGAGTTTGGATGTGTGTGTTTTTGTGTGTCTCTGTTGGTGTGGGTTTGTCTGTGTGTTTGTGGGTGAGTGTGTGTCTTTTTTGTTTGTGGGGGTGTGTGTTTATTTTTGTGTGTTTGTGTGTGTGTCTTTATGTGTCTTTGTTTGTGTGTGTGTGTGTGAGTGTGTGTGTGTGTGTGTGTCTGTGTCTGATTTTGTGTTTACGTCTGGGTGTGTGTTTGTGTGTCTGTCTGTGGGTGTATGTGTGTTTCTGTGTTTTTTGTGTGTTTGGGGGGTTGTGTGTGTGTGTGTGTGTGTGGGTGGGTGTGTATGTGTGTTTGTGTGTCTGTGTTTCTGCATTTGTGTGTGTCTGTGTGTATTTGTTTATCTGTGTGTCTGTGTCTGGATGTCTGTGTGTGTGTCTCTCTTTTTGTGTCTTTGTCTGTGTGTGTGTGTGTGTGTCTGTGTCTGATTTTGTGTTTGTGTCTGGGTGTGTGTTTTTGTGTCTGTCTGTGGGTGTGTGTGTGTGTTTCTGTGTTTTTTGTGTGTTTGGGGGGTTGTTGTGTGTGTGTGTGTGTGTGTGTGTGTGAGTGGGTGGGTGTGTATGTGTGTTTGTGTGTCTGTGTTTCTGCATTTGTGTGTGTGTGTGTGTTTGTTTATCTGTGTGTCGGTGTGAGTGTGTTTGTGTGTTGGGGGTAGTGTGTGTGTTTGTGTGTCTGTGTGTAGGGGTGGGTGCGTGTGTGTGTTTGTGTGTCTGTGTGTGTGTGTTTTGTGTGTGTTTGTGTGTCTTTGTGTGTGTCTATGTTTGTGGTGTGGGTGTGTGTGTGTGAGTTTGTGTGTGTGGTGTGGGTGTGTGTGGGTGTGGGTTTGTGTATGTGGTAGTGTGTGTGTGTTTGTGTGTCTGTGGGCGTGTGAGTGTGATTATGTGTCTGTGTTTGTGTGTGTGTTTATGCTTGTGAGTCTGTGGGTGTGTGTGTGTGTGCTTGTGGGTGTTTGTGTGTGTGTGTTAGTGTGCCTGTGTGTGCATGTGTGTGTGTGTGTGTGTGTGTGTTTGTGTGTGTGGGTGTTTCTGTCTGTGTTTGTTTGTGTGGGTGTGGTGTTTGTTTGTGTGTCTTTGTGTGTCGGGTGTGTGTGTGTGTGTGTGTGTGTGAATGTGTGTGTGTGTGTTTGTGTATCTGTGTGTGGGTGGGTGTGCTTGTGTGTTTGTGTGAATATGTTTGTGTGTGTGTGAGTTTTTGTGTTTGTGTGTGTGTCGGTTGTGTGGGTGTCTATGTTTGTCTGTGTGTGTGATTGTGTGTGTGTGTGTGTGTTCTATTGTGTGTCTATGTTTGCGTGATTGCGTGTGTGTGTTTGTCTGTCTGTGTGTGAGCATGTGTGTATGATTATTTGTCTCTGTGTGTGTATGTGTTTATGCTTGTGTATCTGTGTCTGTGTGTGCTTGTGGGTGTTTGTGTGTGGGTGTTTGTGTATCTGGGTGTTTGTGTGTCTGTGTTTGTGTGTATGGGTTTGGTGTGTGTTTGTGTGTCTGTGTGTGTCGTGTGTGTGTGTGTTTGTGTATATGTGTCTGTGTCTGTGGGTGTGTGTGTGTGTGTGTGTGTGTTTGTGTGTCAGTGTGTGTATGTGTGAATTTGGATGTGTGTGTGTTTGTGTGTCTGTGTCTCTGTTGGTGTGGGTTTGTGTGTGTGTGGTTGTGGGTGAGTGTGTGTCTTTTTTTGTGTGTGGGGGTTTGTGTTTGTTTTTGTGTGTTTGTGTGTGTGTGTGTGTGTTTGTGTGTCTGTGCGTCTGTGTCTGGATGTCTGTGTGTGTGTGTCTCTTTATGTATCTTTGTTTGTGTGTGTGTGTGTTTGTGTGTGTCTGTGTCTGATTTTGTGTTTGTGTCTGGGTGTGTGTTTGTGTGTCTGTCTGTGGGTGTGTGTGTGTTTCTGTGTTTTTTGTGTTTGGGGGGTTGTTGTGTGTTTGTGTGTGTGTGGGTGGGTGTGTATGTGTGTCTGTGTGTCTGTGTTTCTGCATTTGTGTGTGTGTCTGTGTGTTTGTTTATCTGTGTGTCTGTGTGTGTGTGTGTTTGTGAGTCTTTGTGTGTGTGTGTGTTTGTGTGTTGGGGGGGTAGTGTGTGTGTTTGTGTGTCTGTGTGTAGGTGTGGGTGCGTGTGTGTATTTGTGTATCTGTGTGGCTGTCTGTCTGTGCATCCTTGTGTGTATGTGTCTGTGTGTGTGGGTTTGTGTGTGGGGGTGGCTGTGTTTGTGTGATTATGTTTATGTGTGTGTGTGGTTGTGGGTGTGGCTGTGTGTTATTGTCTGTCTATGTTTGTGGGTGTGTGTGTGTGTTTGTATGTGTGGTGTGGGTGCGGGTTTGTGTGTGTGTGTCTCTTTGTGTGGGCCTGTGTGTGTGATTATGTGTCTGTGTTTGTGTCTGTGTGTGTTAATGCTTGTGTGTCTGTCTGTGGGTGTGTGTGTGTTTCTGTGTTTTTTGTGTGTTTGGGGGGTTGTTGTGTGTTTGTGTGTGTGTGTGTTTGTGTGTGTGGGTGGGTGTGTATGTGTGTTTGTGTGTCTGTGTTTCTGCATTTGTGTGTGTGTGTGTATTTGTTTATCTGTGTGTCTGTGTCTGGATGTCTGTGTGTGTGTCTCTCTCTTGTGTCTTTGTCTGTGTGTGTGTGTGTGTGTGTGTGTCTGTGTCTGATTTTGTGTTTGTGTCTGGGTGTGTGTTTTTGTGTCTGTCTGTGGGTGTGTGTGTGTTTCTGTGTTTTTTGTGTGTTTGGGGGGTTGTTGTGTGTGTGTGTGTGTGTGTGTGTGGGTGGGTGGGTGTGTATGTGTGCTTGTGTGTCTGTGTTTCTGCATTTGTGTGTGTGTGTGTGTGTGTGTGTGTTTGTTTATCTGTGTGTCGGTGTGAGTGTGTTTGTGTGTTGGGGGTAGTGTGTGTGTTTGTGTGTCTGTGTGTAGGGGTGGGTGCGTGTGTGTGTTTGTGTGTCTGTGTGTGTGTGTTTTGTGTGTGTTTGTGTGTCTTTGTGTGTGTCTATGTTTGTGGTGTGGGTGTGTGTGGGTGTGGGTTTGTGTATGTGGTAGTGTGTGTGTGTTTGTGTGTCTGTGGGCGTGTGAGTGTGATTATGTGTCTGTGTTTGTGTGTGTGTTTATGCTTGTGAGTCTGTGGGTGTGTGTGTGTGTGCTTGTGGGTGTTTGTGTGTGTGTGTTAGTGTGCCTGTGTGTGTGCATGGGTGTGTGTGTTTGTGTGTGTGTGTTTGTGTGTGTGGGTGTTTCTGTCTGTGTTTGTTTGTGTGGGTGTGGTGTTTGTTTGTGTGTCGGTTGTGTGTGTGTGTGTGTGTGTGTGTGTGTGTGTGTGTATGTGCGTGTGTGTTTGTGTATCTGTGTGTGGGTGGGTGTGCTTGTGTGTTTGTGTGAATATGTTTGTGTGTGTGTGTGAGTTTTTGTGTTTGTGTGTGTGTCGGTTGTGTGGGTGTCTATGTTTGTCTGTGTGTGTGATTATGTGTGTGTGTGTGTGTGTGTGTGTGTGTTCTATTGTGTGTCTATGTTTGTGGGTGTGCGTGTGTGTGTTTGTCTGTCTGTGTGTGAGCATGTGTGTATGATTATTTGTCTCTGTGTGTGTATGTGTTTATGCTTGTGTATCTGTGTCTGTGTGTGCTTGTGGGTGTTTGTGTGTGGGTGTTTGTGTATCTGGGTGTTTGTGTGTCTGTGTTTGTGTGTATGGGTTTGGTGTGTGTTTGTGTGTCTGTGTGTGTCGGGTGTGAGTTTGTATGTGTTCGTGTATCTGTGTGTGGGAGGGTGTGTGCGTGCGTGTTTGTGTGGGTGAGCTTTTGTGTTTATCTGTCTGTGTGTGTGTGTCTGTGTGTGCGTGTGTGTGTGTGTTTGTGTATATGTGTCTGTGTCTGTGGGTGTGTGTGTGTGTGTGTGTGTTTGTGTGTCTGTGTGTGTATGTGTGAATTTGGATGTGTGTGTGTTTGTGTGTCTGTGTCTGTGTTGGTGTGGGTTTGTGTGTGTGTAGTTGTGGGTGAGTGTGTGTCTTTTTTTGTGTGGGGGGGTTTGTGTTTGTTTTTGTGTGTTTGTGTGTGTGTGTGTGTGTTTGTGTGTCTGTGCGTCTGTGTCTGGATGTCTGTGTGTGTGTCTCTTTATGTATCTTTGTTTGTGTGTGTGTGTGTTTGTGTGTGTCTGTGTCTGATTTTGTGTTTGTGTCTGGGTGTGTGTTTGTGTGTCTGTCTGTGGATGTGTGTGTGTTTCTGTGTTTTTTGTGTTTGGGGGGTTGTTGTGTGTTTGTGTGTGTGTGGGTGGGTGTGTATGTGTGTTTGTGTGTCTGTGTTTCTGCATTTGTGTGTGTGTCTGTGTGTTTGTTTATCTGTGTGTCTGTGTGTGTGTGTGTTTGTGAGTCTTTGTGTGTGTGTGTGTTTTGTGTGTTGGGAGGGTAGTGTGTGTGTTTGTGTGTCTGTGTGTAGGTGTGGGTGCGTGTGTGTATTTGTGTATCTGTGTGTGTGTGTGTGTGTGTGTCTGTCTGTCTGTGCATCCTCGTGTGTATGTGTCTGTGTGTGTGGGTTTGTGTGTGGGGGTGGCTGTGTTTGTGTGACTATGTTTATGTGTGTGTGTGGTTGTGGCTGTGGCTGTGTGTGTTATTGTCTGTCTATGTTTGTGGGTGTGTGTGTGTGTTTGTATGTGTGGTGTGGGTGCAGGTTTGTGTGTGTGTGTGTTTGTGTGTCTCTTTGTGTGGGCCTGTGTGTGTGATTATGTGTCTGTGTTTGTGTCTGTGTGTGTTTATGCTTGTGTGTCTGTCTGTGTGTGTTTGGGTGTGCGTGTGTCTTTGTGTGTGTGTGTGTGCTTGTGGGTGTTTCTATGTGTGTGTGTTAGTTGGCCTATGTGTGCATGTGTGTGTGTGTTTGTGTGGGTATTTGTGTATGTGGGTGTTTGTGTATCTGTATTTGTGTGTGTGGGTGTGGTGTGTGTTTGTGTGTCTTTGTGTGTGTGTGTGTCTGTGTGGGTGGGTGGGTGGATTTGTGTGTATGTGTTTCTGGGTTTGTGTGTATGTGTGTGTTTGTTTTCTCTGTGTCTGTGTGTGGGTGTTTGTTTGTGTCTGTGTGGATGTGTGTGTGGGTGTGTGTGTGTGTTTGTGCGTGGGGGGTTGTGTGTGTATTTGTATGTCTTTGTGTATGTGTGGGTGCATGTGTGTGTTTGTGAGTCTGTGTTTGTGTGTTTTGGGTGTGTGTGTCTTTGTGCATCCTCGGGTGTGTGTGAGTGTGTGTGTGTTTGTGTGGGTTGTTGTGTGTGTGTGTTTGTGATTGTGTGTCTGTGTTTGTGTGTTTTTTGTGTGGGTGGGTATGTGTACGTATGTGTTTGTATGTCTGTGTCTGTGTGGGTGTGGGTGTTCGTGTTTGTTTGTGTGTCTGTGTTTGTGTGTGTTATTGTGGTTGCTTATGTGTGTGGGTGTTTGTGTGTGTGGGTGCTTATGTGTGTGTGTGTATCTTTTTGTGTCTGTGCCTGTGTGTGTGTATGTGTGTGTGTGTGTGGATGTGTTTTGTGTGTATTTCTGTTTGTTTGTGTGTCTGTGTTTGTGTGTGTTATTGTGGTTGCTTATCTGTGTGGGTGTTTGTGTGTGTGCGTGTGGGTGTATGTGTCTCTTTTTGTATCTGTGCCTGTGTGTGTGTGTGTCGATGTGTTTTGTGTGTGTGTGTGTTTGTTTATGTGTCTGTGTGTGTTTGTGTGTTGGTGTGGGTGTGGGTGTGTGTGTCTTTGTTTCTGTGTGTCTGTGTGTCTGTGTGGGTGTGTGTGTGTGTTTGTGTGCCTGTGTTTGTGTATGTGGGAGTGGGTGTGTGTTTGTGTGTGTGGCGTGGGTGTGTGTGTGTCTGTGTCTGTGTGTTTGGGTGTGTTTCTGTGCACCTATGCATGTGTGTGTGGGTGTTGTGTGTGCGTGTTTGTGTGGCTGTGTGTGTGGTTGTGTGTGTGTGTGTGTGTGTGTGTGTCTGTGTCTGTGTTGGTGTGTGTGTCTGGGTGTGCGTTTGTGTGCCTGTGTCTGGGTGTGTGTGTGTGTGTGTTTGTGTATGTGTCTGTGAGTGTTTGTGTTTGTGTGTCGGTGTGTGTCTGTCAGGTGTGTTTGTGTGTGTCTGTGTGTGTGTGCATGTGTGTGTGTGTGTTTGTGTGTTGGGGGTAGTGTGTGTGTTTGTGTGTCTGTGTGTAGGTGTGGGTGCGTGTGTGTGTTTGTGTGTCTGTGTGTGTGTCTATGTTTGTAGTGTGGGTGTGTGTGTGAGTTGGTGTGTGTGGTGTGGGTGTGTGTGGGTGTGGGTTTGTGTACGTGGTAGTATGTGTGTGTTTGTGTGTCTGTGGGCTTGTGAGTGTGATTACGTGTCTGTGTTTGTGTGTGTGTTTACGCTTGTGAGTCTGTGGGTGTTTGTGTGTGTGTGTTAGTGTGCCTGTGTGTGTGCATGTGTGTGTGTGTTTGTGTGTGTGTGGATGTTTCTGTCTGTGTTTGTGTGTGTGGGTGTGGTGTGTGTTTGTGTGTCTTTGTGTGTTGGGTGTGTGTGTGTGTGAATGTGTGTGTGTGTGTTTGTGTATCTGTGTGTGGGTGGGTGTGCGTGTGTGTTTGTGTGAATATGTTTGTGTGTGTGTGTGTGTGAGTTTTTGTGTTTGTGTGTCTGTGTGTGTGTGTCGGGTGTGTGGGTGTCTGTGTTTGTGTGTGTGGTTGTGTGTGTGTGTGTGTGTGTGTGTTATTGTGTGTCTATGTTTGTGGGTGTGGGTGTGTGGGTGTGTTTGTGTGTCGGTGCGTGTGAGCATGTGTGTGTGATTATTTGTCTCTGTGTGCATATGTGTTTATGCTTGTGTGGCTGTGTGTGTGTGTTTGGGTGTGTGCGTCTGTGTGTGTGTGTGCTTGTGGGTGTGTGTGTGTGTGTGTGTGTTTGTGTTTGTGGGTGTTTGTGGGTCTGTGTTTGTGTGTATGGGTTTGGTGTGTGTTTGTGTGTCGGGTGTGTGTGTGTTTGTGTTTGGGTATCTGTGTGTGGGAGGGTGTGTGCGTGCGTGTTTGTGTGGGTGAGCTTTTGTGTTTATCTGTCTGTGTGTGTGTCTGTGTGTGCGTGGGTGTGTGTGTAAGTTTGGATGTGTGTGTTTTTGTATGTCTGTGTTGGTGTGGGTTTGTGTGTGTGTGTTTGTGGGTGAGTGTGTGTCTTTTTTTGTGTGGGGGTGTGTGTTTGTTTTTGTGTGTTTGTGTGTGTGTGTGTGTGTGTGTGTGTGTGTCTGTGCATCTGTGTCTGGATGTCTGTGTGTGTGTGTGTTTCTTTATGTGTCTTTGTTTGTGTGTGGGTGTGTGTCTGTGCCTGATTTTGTGTTTGTGTCTGGGTGTGTGTTTGTGTGTCTGTCTGTGGGTGTGTGTGTGTTTCTGTGTTTTTTGTGTTTGGGGGGTTGTTGTGTGTTTGTGTGTATGTGGGTGGGTGTGTATGTGTGTTTGTGTGTCTGTGTTTCTGCATTTGTGTGTGTGTCTGTGTGTTTGTTTATCTGTGTGTCTGTGTGTGTGTGTTAGTGAGTCTTGGTGTGTGTGTGTGTTTGTGTGTTCGAGGGTAGTGTGTGTGTTTGTGTGTCAGTGTGTAGGTGTGGTTGCGTGTGTGTTTGTGTGTATCTGTGTGTGTCTGTGCATCCTCTTGTGTATGTGTCTGTGTGTGGGGGTTTGTGTGTGGGGGGGGGGCTGTGTTTGTGTGACTATGTTTTTGTGTTTGTGTGTCTGAATGTGTGTGTCTGTGTGTGTGGGTGTGTGTGTGTGTGTTTGTGTATCTGTGTGTGTGTCTGTTGGTGGTTGTGTGTGTGTGTGTGTGTGTGTGTGTGTGTGTGTGTGAGTTTGGATGCATGAGTTTTTGTGTTTGTGTGTCTGTGTGTGTGTGTAGGGTGTGTGTGTGTGTGTGTGTTTGTGTATCTGTGTGTGGTGGGTGTGTGCGTGCGTGTTTGTGTGTCTATGTTTGTGTGACTATGTTTTTGTGTTTGTGTGTCTGAATGTGTGTGTCTGTGTGTGTGGATGTGTGTGTGTGTGTGTTTGTGTATCTCTGTGTGTGTCTGTTGGTGGTTGTGTGTGTGTGTGTGTGTGTGTGTGTGTGTGAGTTTGGATGCATGAGTTTTTGTGTTTGTGTGTCTGTGTGTGTGTAGTGTCTGTGTGTGTGTGTGTTTGTGTATCTGTGTGTGGTGGGTGTGTGCGTGCGTGTTTGTGTGTCTATGTTTGTGTGACTATGTTTTTGTGTTTGTGTGTCTGAATGTGTGTGTCTGTGTGTGTGGGTGTGTGTGTGTGTGTGTTTGTGTATCTCTGTGTGTGTCTGTTGGTGGTTGTGTGTGTGTGTGTGTGTGTGTGTGAGTTTGGATGCATGAGTTTTTGTGTTTGTGTGTCTGTGTGTGTGTGTAGTGTCTGTGTGTGTGTGTGTGTTTGTGTATCTGTGTGTGGTGGGTGTGTGCGTGCGTGTTTGTGTGTCTATGCTTGTGTGTGAGTTTTTGTGTTTGTGTGTCTGAATGTGTGTGTCTGTGTGTGTGTGTGTGTGTCTGTGTGTGTATGTGTGAGTTTGGATGTATGTGTTTTTGTCTGTCTGTGTGGGTGTGGGTTTGTGTGTGTGTGTTTGTGGGTGAGTGTGTGTCTTTTTTGTGTGTGGGGGGTTGTTTTTGTTTTTGTGTCTTTGTATGTGTGTGTGTCTGTGTCTGTGTCTGATTTTGTGTGTGTGTGTGGGTGTGTGTTTGTTTGTCTGTGTGTAGGTGTGGGTGTGTGTGTGTGTATGTGCTTGTGTGTGTGTTTGTGTGTTTGGGTGTGTTTGTGTGTCTTTGTTTATGTATGGATGTGGGTGTGTGTGTTTTTGTGTGCCTTTGTTTGTGTGTGAGTGTAGATGTGTGTGCCTGTTTGTCTGTCTGTGTGTGTGTGTGTGGGGGGGGGGGGTTGTGTGTGTTTGTGTGTCTGTATGTGTGTGGGTGTGTCTGTGTATTTGTTTCTCTGTGTTTGTGTGTGTGGGTGTCGGTGTTTGTGTATCTTTGTGTGGGTGTGTGTTTGGGTGTGTGTGTGTGTTTTGTGTGTGTTTTGAGTGTGTATATGTGTCTGTGTGTGTGTCTGTGCATATGTGTTTGTGCATCCTCATGTGTGTGTGTGTTTGTGTGTGTGGGTGTTTCTGTGTCTGTGTTTGTGTGTGTAGGTGTGTGTGTGTTTGTGTATCTGTGTGTGGGTGGCTGTGTGTGCGTGTTTGTGTGTCTATGTTTGTGTGTTTGTGAGTTTTTGTGTTTGTGTGTCTGTGTGTTTGTGTCGGGTGTGTGGGTGTCTGTGTCTCAGTGTGCGGTTGTGGGTTTGTATGTGTGTGTTATTGTGTGTCTATGTTTGTGGGTGTGGGTGTGTGTGTGTGTTTGTGTGTCTGTGTGTGTGGGCTTGTGGGTGTTTGTGTGTCTGTGTTTTTGTGTGTGGGTGTGGTCTGTGTTTGTGTCTGTGTGTGTGTCGGGTGTGTGTGCATATGTGGGTGTGTGTGTGTGTGCTTGTGGGTGTTTGTGTGTGTTTGTGTGTTTGTGTATGTGGGAGTTTGTGTGTCCGTGTTTGTGAGTGTGGGTGTATTTGTGTGTCCGTGTTTGTGTGTGTGGATGTGGGTGTGTTTGTGTGTGTGTGTGTGTGTCGGGTGTGTGTGTGTGTGTTTGTGTGTTTGTGTGTCTGTGTGGGGGGGGTGGTGTGCATGCGTGTTTGTGTAACTATGCTTGTGTGTGTGAGTTTTTGTGCTTGTGTGTCGGTGTGTGTATCTTTGTGTGTTTTTGCATGTTTGGTTGTGTGTGTGTCTGTGTTTGTGTGTTTGGTTGTGGGTTTGGGTGTGTGTGGGTGTCGGTGTTTGTGTATCTTTGTGTGGGTGTGTGTGTGGGTGTGTGTTTTGTGTGTGTATATGTTTGTGTGTGTTTATGTGTCTGTGTGTGTGTCTGTGCATATGTGTTTGTGCATCTTCATGTGTGTCTGTGTTTGTGTGTGTGGCTGTGGTGTGTGTTTGTGTGTCTGTGTGTGTATCGGGTGTGTGAGTGTGTGTGTGTGTGTGTGCGTGTGTGAGTGGCTGTGTGTGTGTGTGTGTGTTTGTGTATCTGTGTGTGGGTGGGTGCGTGTTTGTGTGTGTTTGTGTATGTGGGTGTTTGTGTGTCCATGTTTGTGTGTGTGGGTGTGGGTGTGTTTGTGTGTCTGTGTGTGTGTCGGGTGTGTGTGTGTGTGTTTGTGTATCTGTGTGTGGGAGGTGTGTGCATGCGTGTTTGTGTGCCTATGCTTGTGTTTGTGAGTTTTTGTGTTTGTGTGTCTGTGTGTGTGTGTGTGAGTGTGGATGTTTGTGTTTGGGTATCTGTGTGTGTGTCTGTTGGTGGGAGTGTGTGTGTGTTTGTGTGTCTGTGCGTGTATGTGTGATTTTGGATGTGTGTGTTTTTGTGTGTCTGTGTGGGTGTGGGTTTGTGTGTGTGCTTGTGGGTGAGTGTGTGTCTTTTTTGTGTGGGGGGGTTGTGTTTGTTTTTGTGTGTTTGTGTGTGTGTGTGTGTGTGTCTTTATGTGTCTTTGTATGTGTGTGTGTCTGTGTCTGTGACTGATTTTGTGTGTGTGGGTGTGTGTTTGTGTGTCTGTGTGTGGGTGTGAGTGTGTTTGTGTTTGTTTATGTGTTTGTGTGTGTGTTTGTGTTTTTGGGTGTGTTTGTGTGTCTTTGTTTATGTATGGATGTGGGTGTGTGTGTTGTTGTGTACCTTTGTTTGTGTGTGTGAGTGTAGATGTATGCGCCTGTTTGTCTGTCTCTGTGTGTGTGGGGGTGGGTTTGTGTGTGTTTGTGTGTCTGTATGTGTGTGGGTGTGTCTGTGTATTTGTTTCTCTGTGTTTGTGTGTGTGTGTGGGTGTTTGTATGTCTTTGTGTATGTGTTTGTGTGTGTGTGTGGATGTGTGTGTGTGTGTGTGTTTGTGTGTGGGGGGGGGTTGTATGTGTTTGTGTGTCTGCGTGTATGTGTGGGTGCATGTGTGTGTTTTTGTGTCTGTGTGTGTGTGTCTTTATGTGCTTTTGTTTGTGTTTGTGTGTGTGTGTCTGTGTCTATGTTTGTGTGTGTGGCTGTGTGTGTGTTTTGTGTCTGTGGGTGTGTATGTCTTTATGTGTCTTTGTTCGTGTGTGTGTGTGTCTGTGTCTGTGTTTGTGTTTGTGTGTATGTCTGTGTTTGTGTGTGTGTTTGTGTGCCTGTCTGTGGGTGTATGTGTGTGCTTGTTTGTGTATGTGTGTTTGTGTATTTGGGTGTGTTTGTGGGTCTTTGTGTGTGGATGTGGGTGTGTGCATTTTTGTGTGCCTTTGTTTGTGTGTCTGAGTGTAGATGTGTGTGCATGTTTGTCTGTCTGTGTGTTGGGGGTGGGTTTGGGTGTGTTTGTGTGCCTGTATGTGTCTGGGTGTGTCTATGTATTTGATTCTCTGTGTTTGTGTGTGTGGGTGCCGGTGTTTGCGTGTGTGTCTGTCTGTGGGTGTGTGTGTGTTTGTGTGTGTGTGTGTGTTTGTGTGTTTGGGTGTGTTTGTGTGTGTTTGTTTATGTATGGATGTGCGTGTGTGTGTTTTTGTGTGCCTTTGTTTGTGTGTATGAATGTAGATTTGTGTGCCTTTTTGTCTGCTGTGAGTGTGTGTGGGGGGTGGGTTTGTGTGCGTTTGTGTGTCTATATGTGTGTGGGTGTGTCTGTGTATTTGTTTCTCTGTGTTTATGTGTGTGGGTGTCGGTGTTTGTGTATCTTTGTGTGGGTGTGGTTGTGTGTGTGTGTGTGTTTGTGGGTGTGGTTGTGTGTGTGATTTGGTGTGTGTGTGTGTGTGTGTGTTTGTGGGTGAGTGCGTGTGTGTTTGTATACCTGTATTTGTGTGTGTGTGTGTGTGTGTGTGTGTGTGTGTGTGTGTGTGTGTGTTTGTGTGTGTGTTTGGGGCTTGGTGTGTGTGTGTGTGTGTGTGCGTGTGTATGTGGGTGGGTTTGTGTGTCTGCGTATCTGATTGTGGGTGTGTGTGTCTGTGTTTGTATGTGTTTGGGTGTTATTTGTGTTTGTGTGTGTGTGGGTGGCTGTGAATGTATGTTTGTGTGTCTGTGATTCTGCGTTTGTGCGTGTGTGTGTTTGTGTGTCTTTGTGTGTGTGTATTTGTGTGGGGGGGGGTTGTGTGTGTGTTTGTGTGTCTGTGTGTATGTGTGGGTGTGTGTGTGTGTTTGTGTGTCTATGTTGGTGTGTGTGTGTGTGCTTGTGGGTGTGGGTGTGTGTGTCCGTCTGTGTTTTTGTGTGTTGATATGTGTGTGTGTCTGTGTTTGTGTGTTTGGTGTGCGTGCGTTTGTGTGTGTGTGTTTGTATGTCTGTGTCTGTGTGGGTGTGGGTGTGGATGTTTGTGTTTTTTGTGTGTCTGAGTTTGAGTGTGTTATTGTGGTTGTGTATGTGTTTGTGTTTGTGTGTGTGTTTGTGTATGAGGGTGTTTGTGTGTCTGTGTTTGTGTGTGTGGGTGTGGTGTGTGTTTGTGTGTCTGTGTGTGTGTTGGGTGTGTGTGTGTGTATCTGTGTGTGGGGGATGTTCATGCGTGTTTGTGTGTTTAGGTTGGTGTGTGAGTTTTTGTGTTTGTGTTTGTGTGTCTGTGTGTGGGTGTGTGGGTGTGTTTGTGTGTGTGTGTGTGAGTTTGGATGTGTGAGTTTTTGTGTTTGTGTGTCTCTGTGTGTGTGTCAGGTGTGTGGGTGTCTGTGTGTGTCTGAGTGTGCAGTTGTGGGTGTGTGTGTGTGTGTGTGTGTGTTATTGTGTGACTATGTTTGTGGGTGTAGGTTTGTGTGTGTGTTTGTGTGTCTGTGTGTGTGGGCATATGTGTGTGATTATGTGTCTGTGTTTGTGTGAGTGTGTGTTTATGCTTGGTTGTCTGTGTATGTGTGTTTGAGTGTGTGTCTGTGGGTGTGTGTGTGTGTGTGTGTGTGTGGCTGTTTGTGTGTGTTTGTGTATGTGGGTATTTGTGTGTCTTTGTTTGTGTGTGTGGGTGTGGTGTGTGTTTGTGTGTCTGTGTGTGTGTCGGGTGTGTGTGTGTGCGTGTTTGTATGTCTATGCTTGTGTCTGTAAGTTTTTGTGTTTGTGTGTCTGAATGTGTGTGTCTGTGTGTGCTTGTGTGTGTGTTTGTGTATCTGTGTGTGTGTCTGTTGGTGGGTGTGTGTGTGTGTTTGTGTGTCTGTGTGTTTATGTGTGAGTTTGGATGTGTGTGTTTTTGTGTGTCTGTGTGGGTGTGGGTTTGTGTGTGTGTGTTTGTGGGTGAGTGTGTGCCCCTTTTCTGTGTGTGGGGGTGTGGGTGTATGTGTGTGTGTGTTTGTGTGTCTATGCATGTGTGTTTGTATACCTGTATTTGTGTGTGTGTGTGTGTGTGTGTGTGTGTTTGTGTATCTGTGTGTGTTTGGGGCTTGGTGTGTGTCTGTGTGTATGTTTGCGTGCGTGTATGTGTTTGTTTTTCTGTGCGTGTTTTGTGTGTGTGTGTGTCTTTGTGTGTGTGTCTGTGCATCCTGGTGTGTGTGTGTCTGTGTGTGTGGGTTTGTGTGTGGGTGTGTGTGTGTGTTTGTGTGTCTATGTTTGTGTGTGTGTGTGTGTGTGTGTGTGTGTGTGTGTGTGTGGTTGTGGGTGTGGGTGTCCGTCTGTGTTTTTGTGTGTTGATGTGTGGGTGTGTGTGTGTGTTTGTGTGTCTATGTTTGTGTGTGTGTGTGTGTGTTTGTGGGTGCGGGTGTCCGTCTGTGTTTTTGTGTGTTGATGTGTGGGTGTGTGTGTGTGTTTGTGTGTCTGTGTTTGTGTGTTTGGTGTGCGTGGGTTTGTGTGTTTGTGTGTGTGTGTGTTTGTATGTCTGTGTCTGTGTGGGTGTGGGTGTTTGTATTTCTTTGTGTGTCTGAGTTTGTGTGTGTTATTGTGGTTGTGTATGTGTGTGTGTTTGTGTGTGTGTTTGTGCATGTGGGTGTTTGTGTGTCTGTGTTTGTGTGTGTGGGTGTGGTGTGTGTTTGTGTGTCTGTGTGTGTGTCGGGTGTGTGTGTGTGTTTGTGTATCTGTGTGCGGGTGTGTGCATGCGTGTTTGTGTGTTTATGTTTGTGTGTGAGTTTTTGTGTTTGTGTGTCTATGTGTGTGTATGAATGTGTGTGTGTGCGTGTGTTTGCGTATCGGTGTGTATGTCTGTGTGTGGGTGTGTGTGTGTGTTTGTGTGTGTGTGTATGAAGTTGGATGTGTGTGTTTTTGTGTGTCTGTGTGGGTGTGGGTTTGTGTGTGTGTGTTTGTTGATGAGTGTGTGTTTTTTTGTGTGGGGGTGTGTGTTTGTTTTTGTGTGTTTGTGTGTGTGGGTGTATGTGTGTGTGTGTTTGTGTGTCTGTGCGTGTGTGTCTGGATGTATGTGTGCATGTGTCTTTATGTGCCTTTGTTTGTGTTTGGGTGTGCTTGTCTGTGTCTGTGTTTGTGTGTGTGGGTGCGTGGGTGTTTTCTGTTTGTGTGCGTGTGTGTGTCTGTGTCTATGTTTGTGTGTGTGTCTGGGTGTGTATTTGTGTGTCTGTCTGTGGGTGTGTGTGTGTGTGTTTGTGTGTGTGTGTGTGTTTATGTGTTTGGGTGTGTTTGTGTGTCTTTGTTTGTGTGTGGATGTGGGTATGTGTGGTTTTGTGTGCCTTTTCTTTGTGTGTGAGTGTAGATGTGTGTGCATGTTTATCTGTCTGTGTTAAGGGGGGGGGGGGGGCGGGTTGTGTGTGTCTGTGTGTCTGTATGTGTCTGTGTATTGGTTCCTCTGTGTTTGTGTGTTTGGGTGTTGGTGTTTGTGTGTCTTTGTGTGTGTGTGGGTGTGGGTGTTTGTGTGTCTGTGTGTGTGTCTTTGTGTGTCTTTGTTTGTATGTTTGGTTGTGTTTGTGTTTGTGTTTGTGTGTTTGGGTTTGGGTGTGCACCTATATATGTTTGTGTGTGTGCACATGGGTGTATGTTTGGGTCCGTGTGTCTGTGTGTGTGGGTGTGTGTGTGTGTGTTTGTGTGTCTGTGTTTATGTGTGTGAGTGTTTGTGTGTCTGTGTTTGTGTGTCTGTGTGTGTGTGCATTTGTGTGTGTGGATGTGTGTGTGTCTGTGTTTGTGTGTCTGTGTTTGTGGGTGTGGGTGTGTGTGTGTTTTGTATGTGCATATGTGGGTGTGTGTGTGTGTTTGTGTGTCTGTGTGTATGTCTGTGCGTGTGTATTTGTGCATCCTCGTGTGTGGGTGTTTGTGTTTGTGGGTGTGTATGTATGTCTGTGTTTGTGGGTGTGGGGGTGTGTGTGTTTGTGCATGAAGGTGTGCGTGTGTGTTTGTGGGTGAGGGTGTGTGTGTTTGTGTACCTGTATTTGTGTGTATGTGTGTGTTTGTGTGTCTGTGTATGTTTGGGGCTTAGTGTTTGTTTGTGTGTATGTGTGTGTGTGTGTGCGGGTTTGTGTGTCTGTGTTTCTGGCTGTGGGTGTGTGTGGGTGTTTGTGTGTGGTTGGGGGGTTATTGTGTGCGTGTGTGTGAGTGTGTGTGTGAGTCTGTGTGTGTGGGTTTGTGTGTGGGTGTGTATGTGCTTTTGTGTCTATATTTGTGTGTGTGTGTGTGGTTGTGGGTGTGCGTGTGTGTGTTTGTGTCGGGGGGTTGTGTGTGTGTTTGTGTGTCTGTGTGTATGTGTGGGTGCGTGAGTGTGTTTGTGTATGTGTGTGTGTGTTTGTGTGTTTGGGTGTGTTTGTGTGTCTTTGTTTGTGTGTGTGTGTCTGTGCTTGTGTGTGTGTCTGGGTGTGTGTTTGTGTGTCTGTCTGTGGGTGTGTGTGTGTTTTTGTGTATGTGTGTGTGTTTGTGTGTCTATGTCTATGGATGTGGATGTGTGTGTTTTTGTGTGCCTTTGGTTATGTGTGTGAGTTTAGATGTGTGTGCATGTTTGTCTGTGTGTGGGGGTGGATGGGTTTGGGAGTGTTTGTGTGTCTGTATGTGTGTGGGTGTGTCTGTGTATTTGTTTCTCTGTGTTTATGTGTGTGGGCGTGGGTGTTTGTATGTCTTTGTGTGTGTGTGTGTGTTTGTGTCTGTGTGCATGTGTGTGTGTGTGTTTGCGTGTGGGGGGGTTGTGTGTGTTTGTGAGTCTGTGTGTATGTGTGGGTGTGTGTGTGTGTTTGTGTATCTGTGTTTATGTGTTTTGTGTGTGTGTGTCTTTGTTTGTGTGTTTGTGCATCCTCGTGTGTCTGTGTGTGGGGGTTTGTGTGTGGGTGTGGGTGTGTGCGTCCGTCTGTGTTTTAGTGTGTTGATATGTGTGTGCATGTGTTTGTGTGTCTGTGTTTGTATGTCTGGTGTGGGTGGGTTTATGTGTGCGTGTTTGCATGTTTGTGTGTGTGTGTGTGGTTTGTGTGTTTGTGTGTCTGTGTGTGTTGTCGGGTGTGTGTGTGTTTGTGTATCTGTGTGTGGGGGTGTGTATGCATGTTTGTGTGTTTATGTTTGTGTGCGTGAGTTTTTGTGGGTGTGGGTTTGTGTGTGTGCTTGTGTGTCTGTGTTTGTGGGTTAGGGTGTGTGTGTGTTTGTGTGTCTGTATGTGTATCTGTGCGTGGGTGTTTGTGCATCCTCGTGTGTGTGGGTGTTTGTGTTTGTGTGTGTGGTTGTGTGTGTATGTCTGTGTTTCTGGGTGTGTGTGTGTTTATGGGTGAGGGTGTGTGTGTTTGTGTACCTGTATTTGTGTGTGTGTTTGTGTGTGTTTGGGGCTTAGTGTGTGTTTGTGTGTATGTGTGTGTGTGTGCGTGTCTATGGATTTTTGTGTCTGTGTTTCTGGCTGCGTGTGTGTGTTATTGTGTGTTTTGGGGGGTTATTGTGTGTTTGTGTGTGTGTGTGTGTGTATATGTGTGTCTGTGTTTCTGGGTTTGTGTGTGTGTTTGTGTCTGTGTGGATGTGTGTGTGTTTGTGTGGGGGGGTTGTGTGTGTGTTTGTGTGTCTGTGTGTTTGTGTGTCTGTGTGTATGTGTGGGTGCGTGAGTGTGTTTGTCTGAGTGTTTGTGTGTTTGTGTCTGTTTGTGTATGTGTGTGTGTGTTTTTGTGTTTGGGTGTGTTTGTGTGTCTTTGTTTGTGTGTGTGTCTGTGTGTGTGTCTGTGACTGTGTGTGTGTCTGGGTGTCTGTCTGTGGGCATGTGTGTTTTTGTGTATGTGTGTGTGTTTGTGTGTTTGAGTGTGTTTGTGTGTCTTTGTTTGTGTATGGATGTGGGTGTGTGTGCTTTTGTGTGCCTTTGTGTGTGTGAGTGTAGATGTGTGTGCATGTTTGTCTGTCTGTGTGTGGGGGTGGGTGGGTTTGGGAGTGTTTGTGTGTCTGTATGTGTGTGGGTGTGTCTGTGTATTTGTTTCTCTGTGTTTGTGTGTGTGTGTGGGTGTTTGTATGTCTTTGTGTATGTGTTTGTGTGTGTGTGGATGTGTGTGTGTGTGTGTGTGTTTGTGTGTGGGGTGGGTTGTATGTGTTTTGAATCTGTGTGTATGTGTGGGTGCGTGTGTGTGTTTGTGTGTCTGTGTGTGTGTGTTTTGTGTGTGTGTGTGTCTTTGTGTGTGTGTTTGTGCATCCTCGTGTGTGCGTGTATCTGTGTGTGGGGGTTTGTGTGTGTGTGTGGTTGTGGGTGTGGGTGTGTGCATCCGTCTGTGTTTTAGTGTGTGGATGTGTGTGTGTGCATGTGTTTGTGTGTCTGTGTTTGTGCGTTTGGTGTGGGTGGGTTCATGTGTTTGTGTTTGTGTGTTTGTGTCTATGTGGGTGTGGGTGTGGGTATTTGAGTTTGTTTGTGTGTCTGTGTTTGTGTGTGTTATTGTGGTTGTGTATGTGTGTGTGTGTTTGTGTGTGTGGGTGTGTGTGTGTTTGTGTGTCTTTGTGTGTGTGTGTGTGTGGATGTGTTTTGTATGTGTGAGTGTTTGTGTTTGTGTGTCTGTGTGTGTGTGAGTGTTTGTGTTTGTGTGTCTGTGTGTGTGTGTGAATGTTTGTGTGTCTGTGTATGTGTCAGGTGTGTGTGTCTGTGTGTGGGTGTGTGTCTGTGTGTGTGTGTGGGTGCGTGGCTGTGTTTGTGTGTCTGTGTTTGTGGGTGTGTGTCTGTGTGTATTTTGTATGTGTATATGTGGGTGTGTGCATGTGTGGTTGCGCATCCTCGTGTGTGTGGGTGTTTGTGTGTGTGTTTGTGGGTGTGTGTGTGTGTGTGTGTGTGTGGGTTTGTGTGTCTGTGTTTCTGGGTTTGTGTGTGTGTGTGTGTGTTTGTTTATCTTTGTGTCTGTGTGTTTGTGTGTCTTTGTGTGTGTGTGTGTATGTAAACGGCATATTCTAGATGGATATGGTATGATTTGTATAGGGATATGCAGTGATCTGTACCAGAATATGGAGCAATCTGTACTGGGATACGAGGTGATCTGTAGAGATATGGGGTGATCTGTAGTGGGTTACGGAGTGATGTGGGTGTGTGTGTGTGTGTGTGTGTGGGTGTGTGGGTGTCTGTGTTTGTGTGTCTGTGTTTGTGGGTGTGGGTGTGTGTGTGTATTGTATGTGCATATATGGGTGTTTGTGTGTGTGTGGGACTGTGTGTGTGTCTGTGCATGTGTGTTTGTACATCCTCGTGTTTTTGGGTGTATGTGTTTGTGTTTGTGGTTGAGGGTGTGTGTGTGTGTCTGTGGGTGAGGGTGTGTGTGTCTGTGGTTGAGGGTGTGTGTGTTTGTGGGTGAGGGTGTGTGTGTTTGTGTGTCTGTGTATGTTTGGAGCTTAGTGTGTGTTTGTGTGCATAGGTGTGTGTGTGGGGGGGGGTGGGTTTGTGTGTCTGTGTTTCTTGTTGTGGGCCTGTGCATTTGGGGGGTTATTGTGTGTTTGTGTGTGCGTATGTGTGTTTGTGTGTCTGCGTTTCTGCGTTTGTGTGCGTGTGTTTGTTTATCTGTGTGTCTGTGTGTGTATGTGTGTGTTTGTGTGTCTTTGTGTGTGTGTGTGGGAGTGGGTGGGTTTGTGTGTCTGTGTTTCTGGTTGTAGGTGTGTGTGTGTTTGGGGGTTATTGTGTGTTTGTGTGTGGGTGTGTGTGTGGGTGGATGGGTGCGTATATGTGTTTGTGTGTCTGTGTTTCTGGGTTTGTGTGTATGTTTGTTTATCTGTGTGTGTGTGTCTTTGTGTGTGTGTGTGCCTTTGTGTTTGTGTGTGTGTGTTTGCGTCTGTGTGGATGTTTGTGTTTGTGTGTGGGGGGGATGTGTGTCTGTATGGGTGTGGGTTTGTGTGTGTGTGTTTGTGGGTGAGTGTGTGCCTTTTTTGTGTGTGGAGGGGTGTGTTTGTTTTTGTGTGTTTGTGTGTGGGTGTATCTGTGTTTGTGTGTTTGTGTGTCTGTGCGTGTGTGTCTGGATGTGTGTGTGTGTGTCTTTATGTGTCTTTGTTTGTGTGTGTGTCTGTGTCTGTGTTTGTGTGTGTCTGGGTGTGTGTTTGTGTGTCTGTCTGTGTGTGTGTGTGTGTGTGTTTGTGTATGTGTGTGTTTTTCTGTGTGTTTGTGTGTGCTTGTGTGTCTTTGTTAGTGTATGGATGTGTGTGTGTGTTTTTGTGTGCCTTTGTTTGTGTGTGTGAGTGTAGATGTGTGTGTATGTTTGTCTGTCTGTGTGTGTGGGGGGGGTGTTGGGTGTGTTTGTGTGTCTGTATGTGTGTGTGTGTGTCTGTGTATTTGTTTCTCTGTGTTTGTGTGTGTGGATGTGGGTGTTTATGTGTTTTTCTGTGTCTTTGTTTGTATGTTTGGTTGTGTGTGTGTCTGTGTTTGTGTGTTTGGGTGTGTGTTTGGGTATGTTTTTGTGCACCTATGTATGTTTGTGTGCATGCGCATGCGTGTATGTTTGTGTTTGTGTATGTTTGTGTTTGTGTGTGGGGTGTGTGTGCGTGTTTGTTTGTGTGTCTGTATTTGTGAGTGTTTGTGTTTGTGTGTCGGTGTGTGTGTGCATTTGTGTGTGTGGGTGTGTGTGTGTGGGTGTGTTTCTGTGTTTGTGTGTCTGTGTCTGTTGGTGTGGGTGTGTGTGTGTTTTGTATGAGCATATGTGGGTGTGAGTGTGTGTGTTTGCGTGTCTATGTGTGTGTCTGTGCATGTGTGTTTGTGCATCCTCGTGTGTGTGGGTGTTTGTGTTTCTGTTTGTGCGTGTGTGTGTGTGTGTTTGTGGGTGAGGGTGTGTGTGTTTTTGTGTGTCTGTGAGTGTGTGTGTGTATGTGTGAGTTTGGATGTGGGTGTTTTTGTGTGTCTGTTTGGGTGTGGGATTGTGTGTGTGTGTTTGTGGGCGAGTGTGTGTCTTTTTGTGTGTGTAGGGGGTGTGTTTGTTTTTGTGTGTTTGTGTGTGTGGATGTATGTGTGTGTGTGTTTGTGTACCTGTATTTGTGTGTGTGCGTGTGTCTGTGTGTGTTTGGGGCTTAGTGTGTTTGTGTGTATATGTGTCGATGTGTGTGTGTGAGAGAGAGTTTGTGTGTCTGTGTTTCTGGTTGTGGGTGTGTGTGTGTGTTTGTGTATGTTTGGGGGTTACTATGTGTTTGTGTGTGTGTGTGTGTGTGGGTGGGTGTGTATGTGTGTTTGTGTGTCTGTGTTTCTGGGTTTGTGTGTGTGTGAGAGAGTGTTTGTTTATCTGTGTGTCTGGATGTATGTGTGTGTTTGTTTTTTTTTGAGTGTGTGTCAGTGTGTGTCTGTGTCTGTGTGTCTGTGTCTGTGTGTCTGTGTGTGTGTGTGTTTGTGTATGGGTGTGTGTGTGTTTGTGTGTCTATATTTTTGTGTGTGTGGTTGTGGGTGTGGGTGTGTGTGTCTGTCTGTGTTTTTGTGTGTTGCTGTTTGTGTGTCTGTGTTTGTGTGTTTGTTGTGTGTGGGTTAGTGTGTGTGTGTTTGTATAGCTGTGTCTGTGTGGGTGTGGATGTTTGTGTTTCTTTGTGTGTCTGATTTGTGTGTGTTATTGTGGTTGTGTATGTGTGTGTGGGGGGATGTGCATGCGTGTTTATGTGTTTAGTTTGGTGTGTGAGTTTTTGTGTTTGTGTTTGTGTGTCTGTGTGTGGGTGTGTGGGTGTGTTTGTGTGTGTGTGTGTGTGTGAGTTTGGATGTTTGAGTTTTTGTGTTTGTGTGTCTGTGTGTGTGTGTCAGGTGTGTGGGTGTCTGTGTGTGTCTGAGTGTGCGGTTGTGGGTGTGTGTGTGTGTGTGTGTGTGTTATTGTGTGACTATGTTTGTGGGTGTAGGTTTGTGTGTGTGTTTGTGTGTCTGTATGTGTGGGCATATGTGTGATTATGTGTCTGTGTTTGTGTGAGTGTGTGTTTATGCTTGGTTTTCTGTGTATGTGTGTTTGGGTGTGTGTCTGTGGGTGTGTGTGTGTGCGTGTGGCTGTTTGTGTGTGTTTGTGTATGTGGGTATTTGTGTGTCTGTGTTTGTGTGTGTGGGTGTGGTGTGTGTTTGTGTGTCTGTGTGTGTGTGCGTGTTTGTATGTCTATGCTTGTGTCTGTGAGTTTTTGTGTTTGTGTGTCTGAATGTGTGTGTGTGTTTGTGTGTGTGTTTGTGTATCTTTGTGTGTGTCTGTTGGTGGGTGTGTGTGTGTGTGTTTGTGTGTCTGTGTGTCTATGTGTGAGTTTGGATGTGTGTGTTTTTGTGTGTCTGTGTGGGTGTGGGTTTGTGTGTGTGTGTTTGTGGGTGAGTGTGTGCCCTTTTTGTGTGTGTGGGGGTGTGGGTGTATGTGTGTATGTGTTTGTGTGTCTATGCATGTGTGTTTGTATACCTGTATTTGTATGTGTGTGTGTGTGTGTGTGTGTGTGTGTGTGTGTGTTTGTGTGTCTGTGTGTGTTTGGGGCTTGGTGTGTGTCTGTGTGTATGTGTGCATGCATGTATGTGTTTGTTTGTCTGTGTGTGTTTTGTGTGTGTGTGTGTCTTTGTGTGTGTGTCTGTGCATCCTGGTGTGTGTGTGGGTTTGTGTGTGGGTGTGTGTGTGTGTTTGTGCGTCTATGTTTGTGTGTGTGTGTGTGTGTGTGTGTGTGTGTGGTTGTGGGTGTGGGTGTCCGTCTGTGTTTTTGTGTGTTGATGTGTGTGTGTGTGTGTTTGTGTGTCTGTGTTTGTGTGTTTGGTGTGCGTGGGTTTGTGTGTGTGTGTGTGTTTGTATGTCTGTGTCTGTGTGGGTGTGGGTGTTTGTATTTCTTTGTGTGTCTGAGTTTGTGTGTGTTATTGTGGTTGTGTATGTGTGTGTGTTTGTGTGTGTGTTTGTGCATGTGGGTGTTTGTGTGTCTGTGTTTGTGTGTGTGGGTGTGGTGTGTGTTTGTGTGTCTGTGTGTGTGTCGGGCGTGTGTGTGTGTGTTTGTGTATCTGTGTGCGGGTGTGTGCATGCGTGTTTGTGTGTTTATGTTTGTGTGTGAGTTTTTGTGTTTGTGTGTCCATGTGTGTGTATGAATGTGTGTGTGTGTGTGCATGTGTTTGTGTATCGGTGTGTATGTCTGTGTGTGGGTGTGTGTGTGTGTTTGTGTGTGTGTGTATGAAGTTGGATGTGTGTGTTTTTGTGTGTCTGTGTGGGTGTGGGTTTGTGTGTGTGTGTTTGTTGATGAGTGTGTGTTTTTTTGTGTGGGGGTGTGTGTTTGTTTTTGTGTGTTTTTGTGTGTGGGTGTATATGTGTGTGTGTGTTTGTGTGTCTGTGCGTGTGCGTCTGGATGTATGTGTGCGTATGTCTTTATGTGCCTTTGTTTGTGTTTGGGTGTGCTTGTCTGTGTCTGTGTTTGTGTGTGTGGGTGTTTTCTGTCTGTGGGTGTGTGTGTGTCTTTATGTGTCTTTGTGTGTGTGTGTGTGTGTGTGTCTGTGTCTATGTTTGTGTGTGTGTCTGGGTGTGTGTTTGTGTGTCTGTCTGTGGGTGTGTGTGTGTGTGTGTTTGTGTGTGTGTGTGTTTGTGTGTTTGGGTGTGTTTGTGTGTCTTTGTTTGTGTGTGGATGTGGGTGTGTGTGGTTTTGTGTGCCATTTTTTGTGCGTGTGAGTGTAGATGTGTGTGCATGTTTATCTGTCTGTGTTAAGGGGGGGGGGTGGTTTGTGTGTGTCTGTGTGTCTGTATGTGTCTGTGTATTGGTTCCTCTGTGTTTGTGTGTTTGGGTGTTGGTGTTTGTGTGTCTTTGTGTGTGTGTGGGTGTGGGTGTGTGTGTGTCTGTGTGTGTGTCTTTGTGTGTCTTTGTTTGTATGTTTGGTTGTGTTTGTGTTTGTGTTTGTGTGTTGGGTTTGGGTGTGCACCTATATATGTTTGTGTGTGTGCACATGGGTGTATGTTTGGGTCTGTGTGTCTGTGTGTGTGGGTGTGTGTGTGTGTGTTTGTGTGTCTGTGTTTATGTGTGTGTGTGTTTGTGCTTGTGTGTCAGGTGTTTGTGTGTCTGTGTGTGTGTGCATTTGTGTGTGTGGATGTGTGTGTGTCTGTGTTTGTGTGTCTGTGTTTGTGGGTGTGGGTGTGTGTGTGCTTTGTATGTGCATATGTGGGTGTGTGTGTGTTTGTGTGTCTGTGTGTACGTCTGTGCGTGTGTATTTGTGCATCCTCGTGTGTGGGTGTTTGTGTTTGTGGGTGTGTATGTATGTCTGTGTTTGTGGGTGTGGGGGTGTGTGTGTTTGTGCATGAGGGTGTGCGTGTGTGTTTGTGGGTGAGGGTGTGTGTGTTTGTGTACCTGTATTTGTGTGTATGTGTGTGTTTGTGTGTCTGTGTATGTTTGGGGCTTAGTGTTTGTTTGTGTGTATGTGTGTGTGTGTGTGTGTGTGCGGGTTTGTGTGTCTGTGTTTCTGGCTGTGGGTGTGTGTGGGTGTTTGTGTGTGGTTGGGGGGTTATTGTGTGCGTGTGTGTGAGTGTGTGTGAGTCTGTGTGTGTGGGTTTGTGTATGGGTGTGTATGTGCTTTTGTGTCTATATTTGTGTGTGTGTGTGGTTGTGGGTGTGCGTGTGTGTGTTTGTGTGGGGCGGTTGTGTGTTTTGTGTGTGTGTGTGTGTGTGTTTGTGTGTCTATGTTTGTGTGTGTGTGGTTGTGGGTGTGGGTGTGGGTGCCCATCTGTGTTTATGTGTGTTGATGTGTGTGTGTGTTTGTGTGTTTGGTGTGTGTGGGTTTGCGTGTGTGTATTTGTATGTCTGTGTCTGTGAGGGTGTGAGTGTGAGTGTTTGTGTGTGTTTGTGTCTCTGTGTTTGTGTTTGTTATTGTGTATGTGTGTGTGTGTTTGTGTGTGTGCGTGTTTGTGTATGTGGGTGTTTGTGTGTCTGTGTTTGTGTTTGTGTGTGTGTGTGGTGTGTGTTTGTGTGTCTGTGTGTGTTGGATGTGTGTGTGTGTGTATGTGTATCTGTGTGTGTGGGGAGTGTGCGTGCATGTTTGTGTGTCTATGTTTGTGTGTGTGAGTTTTGTGTTTGTGTGTCTGTGTGTGTGTGTCGGTGAGTGTGTCTGTGAGTGTATGTGTGTGTGTTTGTGTATCTGTGTGTGTGTGTGTTTGTGTGTCAGTGTGTGTGTGAGAGATTGGCTGTGTGTATTTTTGTGTGTCAGTGTGGATTTGTGTGTGTGTGTTTGTGGGTGAGTGTGTGTCTTTTTGTGTGTGTGTAGGGGAGTGTTTGTTTGTATGGGTGTATGTGTGTGTGTTTGTGTGTCTGTGCGTGTGTGTCTGTATGTGTGCGTGTCTGTGTGTGTCTTTATTTGTTTTTGTTTGTGTTTGGGTGTGTGTATCTGTGTGTGTCTTTGTGTGTGCGGGTGTGTGTGTGATTTGTGTCTGTGTGTGTGTGTCTGGGTGTGTGTGTGTCTTTATGTGTCTTTGTTTTTGTGTGTGTTTGTCTGTGTCTTTGTTTGTGTGTGTGTCTGGGTGTGTGTTTGAGTGTGTTTGTGTGTCTTTGTTTGTGTGTGTGAGTGTAGATGTGTGTGCATGTTTGTCTGTCTGTGTGTAGGGGGTGGGTTTGGGTTTGTTTGTGTATCTGTATGTATGTGGGTGTGTCTGTGTATTTGTTTCTCTGTGTTTGTGTTTGTGCATGTTGGTGTTTGTGTGTCTTTGTGTGTGTGTGTGGGTGTGTGTGTGTGTTTATGTGTCTGTGTGTGTCTTTGTGTGTTTTTGTACGTTTGGTTGTGTGTGTGCCTGTGTTTGTGTGTTTGGGTGTGGGTTTGGGTGTGTTTTTGTGCACCTATTTATGTTTGTGTGTGTGTGCATGGGTGTATGTTTGTGTTTGTGTGTGTGTGTGTGCATGTGTGTTTGTGCATCCTCGTGTGTGTGTGTGTTTGTGATTGTGTTTGTGGGCGTGAGTGTGTGTGTATGTCTGTGTTTGTGGGTGTGGGTGTGCGGGTGTGTGTGTGTGTTTGTGGGTGAGGATGTGTGTGTGAGTTTGTGGGTGAGGGTGTGTGTGTGTTTGTGTGTGGGGGGGTTGTGTGTGTGTTTGTGTGTCTGTGTGCATGTGTGGGTGCATATGTGTGTGTGTGTGTGTTTGTGTATGTGTGTGTGTGCATCCTCATGTGTGTGTGTGAGTGTGTGTCTGTGTGTGGATTTGTGTGTGTGTGTGTGTGTTTGTGTGTGTGTCTGTGCATCCTCGTGTGTGTGGGTGTGAGACTGTGTGTGTGGGTTTGTGTGTGGGTGTGTATGTGCTTTTGTGTCTATATTTGTGTGTGTGTGTGTGGTTGTGGGTGTGCGTGTGTGTGTTTGTGTCGGGGGGGTTGTGTGTGTGTTTGTGTGTCTGTGTGTATGTGTGGGTGCGTGAGTGTGTTTGTGTGTGTGTTTGTGTATGTGTGTGTGTGTGTTTGTGTGTTTGGGTGTGTTTGTGTGTCTTTGTGTGTGTGTGTCTGTGCTTGTGTGTGTGTCTGGGTGTGTGTTTGTGTGTCTGTCTGTGGGTGTGTGTGTGTGTTTGTGTATGTGTGTGTGTTTGTGTGTCTATGTGTATGGATGTGGGTGTGTGTGTTTTTGTGTGCCTTTGTTTATGTGTGTGAGTTTAGATGTGTGTGCATGTTTGTCTGTGTGTGGGGGTGGATGGGTTTGGGAGTGTTTGTGTGTCTGTATGTGTGTGGGTGTGTCTGTGTATTTGTTTCTGTGTTTATGTGTGTGGGCGTGGGTGTTTGTATGTCTTTGTGTGTGTGTTTGTGTCTGTGTGCATGTGTGTGTGTGTTTGCGTGTGGGGGGGTTGTGTGTGTTTGTGAGTCTGTGTGTATGTGTGGGTGTGTGTGTGTGTTTGTGTATCTGTGTTTATGTGTTTTGTGTGTGTGTGTCTTTGTTTGTGTGTTTGTGCATCCTCGTGTGTCTGTGTGTGGGGGTTTGTGTGTGGGTGTGGGTGTGTGCGTCCGTCTGTGTTTTAGTGTGTTGATATGTGTGTGCATGTGTTTGTGTGTCTGTGTTTGTATGTTTGGTGTGGGTGGGTTTATGCGTGTGGGAGGGATGTGTGTGTTTGTGAGTCTGTGTGTATGTGTGGGTGCGTGTGTGTGTTTGTGTGTCTGTGTTTGTATGTTTTGTGTGTGTGTGTCTTTGTGTGTTTATGCATCCTCGTGTGTCTGTGTGTGGGTGTGGGTGTGTGCGTCTGTCTGTGTTTTAGTGTGTTGATATGTGTGTGCATGTGTTTGTGTGTCTGTGTTTGTATGTTTGGTGTGGGTGGGTGTATGTGTGCGTGTTTGCATGTTTGTGTGTGTGTGTGTGTGGTTTGTGTGTTTGTGTGTCTGTGTGTGTTGTCGGGTGTGTGTGTGTGTTTGTGTATCTGTGTGTGGGGGTGTGTGTGCATGTTTGTGTGTTTATGTTTGTGTGCGTGAGTTTTTGTGGGTGTGGGTTTGTGTGTGTGCTTGTGTGTCTGTGTTTGTGGGTGTGGGTGTGTGTGTGTTTGTGTGTCTGTATGTGTATCTGTGCGTGTGTGTTTGTGCATCCTCGTGTGTGTGGGTGTTTGTGTTTGTGTTTGTGTGTGTGGTTGTGTGTGTATGTCTGTGTTTCTGGGTGTGTGTGTGTTTATGGGTGAGGGTGTGTGTGTTTGTGTACCTGTATTTGTGTGTGTGTTTGTGTGTGTTTGGGGCTTAGTGTGTGTATGTGTGTGTGTGTGTGTGTGCATGTCTGTGGATTTTTGTGTCTGTGTTTCTGGCTGCGTGTGTGTGTTATTGTGTGTTTTGGGGGGTTATTGTGTGTGTGTGTGTGTGTATATGTGTGTCTGTGTTTCTGGGTTTGTGTGTGCGTGTTTGTGTCTGTGTGGATGTGTGTGTGTTTGTGTGGGGGGGTTGTGTGTGTGTTTGTGTGTCTGTGTGTATGTGTGGGTGCGTGTTTGTGTTTGTGTGTCTGTGTGTGTGTGGGTGTGTGTGTGTGTGTGTGGGTGTGTTTCTGTGTTTGTGTGTCTGTGTCTGTTGGTGTGGGTGTGTGTGTGTTTTGTATGTGTACATGTGGGTGTGAGTGTGTGTGTTTGCATGTCAATGTGTGTGTCTGTGCATGTGTGTTTGTGCATCCTCGTGTGTGGGGGTGTTTGTGTTTCTGTTTGTGCATGTGTGTGTGTGTGTGTGTGTTTTTGTAGGTGAGGGTGTGTGTGTTTTTGTGTGTCTGTGAGGGTGTGTGTGTATGTGTGAGTTTGGATGTGTGTGTTTTTGTGTGTCTGTTTGGGTGTGGGATTGTGTGTGTGTTTGTGGGCGAGTGTGTGTCTTTTTGTGTGTGTGGGGGGTGTGTTTGTTTTTGTGTGTTTGTGTGTGTGGATGTATGTGTGTGTGTGTTTGTGTACCTGTATTTGTGTGTGTGCGTGTGTCTGTTTGTGTTTGGAGCTTAGTGTGTGTTTGTGTTTATATGTGTCGGTGTGTGTGTGTGAGAGAGAGTTTGTGTGTCTGTGTTTCTGGTTGTGGGTGTGTGTGTGTGTTTGTGTCTGTGTTTGGGGGGTTATTATGTGTTTGTTTGTGTGTGTGCGTGTGTGTTTGTGTATCTGTGTATGTGTCTGTGGGTGTGTGTGTTTGTGTGTCTGTATGTGTATGTGTGAGTTTGGATGTGTGTGTTTTTGTGTGTCTGTGTGGGTGTGGGTGAGTGTGTGTCTTTTTGTGTGTGGGGTGGGTGTGTGTGTGTTTCTGTGTCTGTGCGTGTGTGACTGGATTTGTGTGTGTGTGTGTCTTTATGTGTCTTTGTTTGTGTTTGGGTGTTTGTGTCTGTGTGTGTCTTTGTTTCTCTGTATGTGGGTCTGGGTTTGGGTATGTTTTTGTGTCTGTATGTGTGTGGGTGTGTATGTATATGTGTTTCACTCTGTTTGTGTGTGTGGGTGTGGGTGTTTGTGTGTCTTTGTGTATGTTTGTGTGTATGTGTGTTTGTGTGTCTGTGTGTGTTTCTTTGTATGTTTGGTTGTGTGGGTGTCTGTTTTTGTGGGTTTCGGTGTGGTTCTGCGCACCTATGTATGTTTGTGTGTGCGCATGGGTGTATGTTTGTGTTTGTGTGTCTGTGTGTGTGTGAGTGTGTGTAAGTGTATGTGTGCATGTGTGTTTGTGCATTCTCGTGTGAGTGTTTGTGTTTGTGGTTGTGGGTGTGGTTGTGTGTGTATGTCTGTGTTTGTGAGTGTGTGTGTGTGTGTATTTGTGGGTGAATGTGTGTGTGTTTGTGTTTGTCGGTGAGTGTGTGTATGTTTGTGTACCAGTATTTGTGAGTGTGTGTGTTTGTGTGTCTGTGTGTGTTTGGGGATTAGTGTGTGTTTGTGTGTATGAGTGTGTGTGTGTGTGTGTGTGTATGTGTGTGGGTTTGTGTGTGTGTGTTTCTGGTTGTGGGTGTGTGTGTGTGTGTTTCTGTGTCTGTGCGTGTGTGACTGGATGTGTGTGTGAGTGTGTGTCTTTATGCGTCTTTGTTTGTATTTGGGTGTGTGTGTCTGTGTGTGTCTTTGTGTGTGTGGGTGTGTGTGTTTGTGTCTGTGGATGTGTGTCTGGGTGTGTGTGTGTCATTATGTGTCTTTGTTTGTGTGTGTGTGTGTGTCTGTTTCTGTGTTTGTGTGTGTGTCTGGGTTTGTGTTTGTGTGCCTGTCTGCGGGTGTATGTGTGTGCTTGTTTGTGTATGTGTGTGTGTGTGTGTGTGTGTGTGTTTGTGTGTTTGGGTGTGTTTGTGAGTCTTTGTGTGTGGATGTGGTTGTGTGCATTTTTGTGTGCCTTTGTTTGTGTGTGTGAGTGTAGATGTGTGTGCATGTTTGTCTCTCTGTGTGTGGGGCTGGGTTGGGTGTGTTTGTGTGTCTGTATGTGTGTGGGTGTGTCTGTGTATGTGTTTCTCTGTGTTTGTGGGTGTGGGTGTTTGTGTGTCTTTGTGTGTGTGTGTGGGTGTGTGTGTGTTGCTTGTGTGTCTGTGTGTGTCTTTGTATGTTTGGTTGCGTGTATGTCTGTTTTTGTGGGTTTCGGTGTGGTTTTGTGCACCTATGTATGTTTGTATATGTGCATGGTTATATGTTTGTGTTTGTATGTCTGTGTGTGTGTGAGTGTGTGTAAGTGTTTGTGTGCATGTTGTGTGTGTGTCTGTGCATGTGTGTTTGTGCATCCTCGTGTGTGAGTGTTTGTGTTTGTGGTTGTGGGTGTGGTTGTGTGTGTATGTCTGTGTTTGTGAGTGTGTGTGTTTGTGGGTGATGGTGTGTGTGTGTGATTGTGTGTGAGGGTGTGTGCGTTTGTGTACCAGTATTTGTGTGTGTTTGTGTGAGTGTGTTTGTGTGTCTGTGTGTATTTGGGGCTTAGTGTGTGTTTGTGTGTATGAGTGTGTGTGTGTATGTGTGTGGGTTTGTGTGAATGTATTTCTGGTTGTGGGTGTGTGTGTGTGTTTGTGTGTGTTTGGGGTGTTATTGTGTGTTTGTGTGAGTGTGTATGAGCGGGTGTGTATGTGTGTTTGTGTGTCTGTGTTTCTGGGTTTGTGTGTGTTTATGTGTCTTTGTGTGTGGGTGTGTGTGTGTTGCTTGTGTGTCTGTGTGTCTTTGTATGTTTGGTTGCGTGTATGTCTGTTTTTGTGGGTTTCGGTGTGGTTTTGTGCACCTATGTATGTTTGTATGTGTGCATGGGTATATGTTTGTGTTTGTGTGTCTGTGTGTGTGTGAGTGTGTGTAAGTGTTTGTGTGCATGTTGTGTGTGTGTCTGTGCATGTGTGTTTGTGCATCCTCGTGTGTGAGTGTTTGTGTTTGTGGTTGTGGGTGTGGTTGTGTGTGTATGTCTGTGTTTGTGAGTGTGTGTGTTTGTGGGTGATGGTGTGTGTGTGTGATTGTGTGTGAGGGTGTGTGCGTTTGTGTACCAGTATTTGTGTGTGTTTGTGTGAGTGTGTTTGTGTGTCTGTGTGTATTTGGGGCTTAGAGTGTGTTTGTGTGTATGAGTGTGTGTGTGTATGTGTGTGGGTTTGTGTGAATGTATTTCTGGTTGTGGGTGTGTGTGTGTGTTTGTGTGTGTTTGGGGTGTTATTGTGTGTTTGTGTGAGTGTGTATGAGCGGGTGTGTATGTGCGTTTGTGTGTCTGTGTTTCTGGGTTTGTGTGTGTTTATGTGTCTTTGTGTGTGTGTGTGTGTGTGTGTGTGCTTGTGTCTGTCTGGATGTGTGTGTGTGGGTGTGTGTGTGTGTGTTTGTGTGGAGGGGGGTTGTGTGTGTGTTTGTGTGTCTGTGTGTATGTGTGGGTGCGTGTGTGTGTTTGTGTATGTGTGTGTGTGTTTGTGTGTTTGGGTGTGTTTGTGTTTCTTTGTTTGTGTGTAGATGTGGATGTGTGTGTTTTTGTGTGCCTTTGTTTGTCTGTGTGAGTGTAGATGTGTGTGCATATTTGTATGTTTGTGTGTGGGGGGGTGTTTGTGTGTCCTTGTGTGTGTATGTGCGTGTTTGTGTCTGTGTGGATGTGTGTGTGTGTTTGTGTGTCTGTGTGTTTGTGTGGGTGTGTGTGTGTCTTTGTGTGTGTGTTTGTGCATCATTGTGTTTGTGTGTGTCTGTGTGTGTGGATGTGTGTATGTTTGTGTGTCTATGTTTGTGTGTGTGTGTGTGTGTGTTTGTATTTCTGTGTCTATGTGGGTGTGGGTGTTTGTGTTTGTGTGTCTGTGTTTGTGTGTGTTATTGTGGTTGCTTATGTGTGTGGGTGTTTGTGTGTGTGGGTGTTTGTGTGTGGTTTTGTGCTTGTGCCTGTGTGTCTGTGTGTGGATGTGTTTTGTGCATGTGAGTGTTTGTGTTTGTGTGTCTGTGTGTGTAAGGGTGTTTGTGTGTGTTTGTGTGTCTGTGTTTGTGTGTGTGAATGTTTGGGTTTGTGTGTCGGTGTGTGTGTGTCAGGTCTGTGTGTGTGTGTGTGTGTGTGTGCATGTGTCTGTGTGGGTGTGTATGTGTGGGTGGGTGTGTAAGTGTATTTGTGTGTCTGTGTTTCTGGGTTTGTGTGCGTGTGTGTTTGTTTATCTGTGTGTCTGGATGTATGTGTGTGTTTGTTTATCTTTGTTGTGTGTCTGTGTGTGTTTGTGTCTGTGTGTCTGTGTGTGTGTGTTTGTGTATGGGTGTGTGTGTGTTTGTGTATCTGTGTATGTGTCTGTGGGTGGGTGTGTATGTGTGTGTCTGTGTGTGTATGTGTGAGTTTGGATGTGTGTGTTTTTGTGTGTCTGTGTGGGTGTGGGTTGTGTGTGTGTGTTTGTGGGTGAGTGTGTGTCTTTTTGTGTGTGTGGGGTGTGTGTGTTTGTTTTTGTGTGTTTGTGTGTGTGGATGTATGTGTGTGTGTGTTCCTGTGTCTGTGCGTGTGTGACTGGATGTGTGTGTGTGTGTCTTTATGTGTCTTTGTTTGTGTTCGGGTGTGTGTGTCTGTGTGTGTCTTTGTGTGTGTGGGTGTGTGTGTTTGTGTCTGTGGGTGTGTGTCTGGGTGTGTGTGTGTCTTTATGTGTCTTTGTTTGTGTGTGTGTGTGTCTGTGTCTGTGTTTGTGTGCCTGTCTGTGGGTGTGTGTGCCTGTCTGTGGGTGTATGTGTGTGCTTGTTTGTGTATGTGTGTGTGTGTGTGTGTTTGAGTGTTTGGGTGTATTTGTGGGTCTTTGTTTGTGTGTGGATGTGGGTGTGTGCGTTTTTGTGTGCCTTTGTTTGTGTGTGTGAGTGTAGATGTGTGTGCATGTTTGTCTCTCTGTGTGTGGGGCTGGGTTTGGGTGTGTTTGTGTGTCTGTATGTGTGTGGGTGTGTCTGTGTATGTGTTTCTCTCTGTGTGTGGGTGTGGGTGTTTATGTGTCTTTGTGTGTGTGTTTGTGTTTGTGTGTCTGTGTGTGTGTCTTTGTTTGTATGTTTGGTTGTGTGTGTGTCTGTTTTTGTGGGTTTTGGTGTGGTTTTGTGCACCTATGTATGTTTGTGTGTGCGCATGGGTGTATGTTTGTGTTTGTGTGTCTGTGTGTGTGTGAGTTTGTGTAAGTGTGTGTGTGCATGTGTGTGTGTGTGTCTGTGCATGTGTGTTTGTGCATCCTCGTGTGTGTGGGTGTTTGTGTTTGTGGTTGTGGGTGAGGGTGTGTGTGTATGTCTGTGTTTCTGGGTGTGTGTGTGTTTATGGGTGAGGGTGTGTGTGTTTGTGTACCTGTATTTGTGTGTGTGTTTGTGTGTGTTTGGGGCTTAGTGTGTGTTTGTGTGTATGTGTGTGTGTGTGTGTGCGTGTCTGTGGATGTGTGTTTGTGCATCCTCGTGTGTGTGGGTGTTTGTGTTTGTGGTTGTGGGTGTGGTTGTGTGTGTTTGTTTATCTGTGTGTCTGGATGTATGTGTGTGTTTGTTTTTCTTTGTGTGTGTGTCTGTGTGTGTTTGTGTCTGTGTGTGTGTGTTGGTGTGTTTGTGTATGGGTGTGTGTGTGTTTGTGTATCTGTGTATGTGTCTGTGGGTGGGTGTGTGTGTGTGTTTGTGTGTCTGTGTGTGTATGTGTGAGTTTGGATGTGTGTGTTTTTGTGTGTCTGTGTGGGTGTGTGTTTGTGGGTGTGTGTTTGTGGGTGAGTGTGTGTCTTTTTGTGTGTGAGGGGGTGTGTTTGTTTTTGTGTGTTTGTGTGTGTGGGTGTATGTGAGTGTGTGTTTCTGTGTCTGCATGTGTGACTGGATGTGTGTGTGTGTGTGTCTTTGTGTGTGTGGGCGTGTGTGTTTGTATGTGTGGATGTGTGTCTGTGGGTGTGTGTGTGTGTCTTTATGTGTCTTTGTTTGTGTGTGTGTGTGTGTCTGTGTCTGTGTTTGTGTGTGTGTCTGGGTGTGTGTTTGTGTGCCTGTCTGTGGGTGTATGTGTGTGCTTGTTTGTGTATGTGTGTGTGTGTTTGTGTGTTTGGGTGTGTTTGTGGGTCTTTGTTTGTGTGTGGATGTGGTTATGTGCGTTTTTGTGTGCCTTTGTTTGTGTGTGTGAGTGTAGATGTGTGTGCTTGTTTGTCTGTCTGCGTCTGGGGCTGGGTGTGGGTATGTTTGTGTGTCTGTATGTGTCTGGGTGTGTCTGTGTATGTGTTTCTCTCTTTTGTGTGTGTGGGTGTGGGTGTTTGTGTGTCTTTGTGTGTGTGTGTGTGTGTGTGTGTGTGTGTTTGGGTGTGTTTGTGTTTCTTTGTGTGTGGATGTGGATGTGTGTGTTTTTGTGTGCCTTTGTTTGTCTGTGTGAGTGTAGATGTGTGTGCATATTTTTATGTTTGTGTGTGTGTGGGGGGGTGTTTGTGTGTCTTTGTGTGTGTATGTGTGTGTTTGTGTCTGTGTGGATGTGTGTGTGTTTGTGCATCCTCATGTGTGTGTGTGTCTGTGTGTGTGGGTTTGTGTGTGGGTGTGTGTGTGTTTGTGTGTCTATGTTTCTGTGTGTGTGGTTATGGGTGTGAGTGGGTGTGTCCATCTGTATTTTTGTGTGTTGATTGTGTGTGTGTGTGTTTGTGTGTCTGTGTTTGTGTGTTTGATGTGCGTGGGTTTGTGTGTGTGTGTTTGTATGTCGGTGTCTATGTGGGTGTGGGTGTTTGTGTTTGTTTGTGTGTCTGTATTTGTGTGTGTTATTGTGGTTGCTTATGTGTGTGGGTGTTTGTGTGTGTGTGTGTTTTTGTGCTTGTGCCTGTGTGTCTGTGTGTGTATGGGTGTTTATGTGTGTTTGTGTGTCTGTGTTTGTGTGTGTGAATGTTTGAGTTTGTGTGTCGGTGTGTGTGTGTCAGGTCTGTGTGTCTGTGTGCGTGTGTGCATGTGTATGTGTGTGTGTGTGTGGGTACGTATGTGTATTTGCTGTCTGTGTTTCTGGGTTTGTGTGCGTGTGTGTTTGTTTATTTGTGTGTCTGGATGTATGTGTGTGTTTGTTTTTCTTTGTGTGTGTGTCTGTGTGTGTGTGTTGGTATGTTTGTGTATGGGTGTGTGTGTGTTTGTGTATCTGTGTATGTGTCTGTGGGTGGGTGTGTGTGTGTTTGTGTGTCTGTGTGTGTATGTGTGAGCTTGGATGTGTGTGTTTTTGTGTGTCTGTGTGGGTGTGGGTTTGTGTGTGTGTGTTTGTGGGTGAGTGTGTGTCTTTTTGTGTGTGTGGGGTGGTATGTTTGTTTTTGTGTGTTTGTGTGTGTGGATGTATGTGTGTGTGTGTTTCTGTGTCTGTGCGTGTGTGACTGGATGTGTGTGTGTGTGTGTGTGTCTTTATGTGTCTTTGTTTGTGTTTGGGTGTGTGTGTCTGTGTGTGTCTTTGTGTGTGTGGGAGTGTGTGTTTGTGTCTGTGGGTGTGTGTCTGGGTGTGTGTGTGTCTTTATTTGTCTTTGTGTGTGTGTGTGTCTGTGTCTGTGTTTGTGTGTGTGTCTGGGTGTGTGTTTGTGTGCCTGTCTGTGGGTGTATGTGTGTGCTTGTTTGTGTGTGTGTGTGTGTGTGTGTTTGTGTGTTTCGGTGTGTTTGTGGGTCTTTGTTTGTGTGTGGACGTGGGTGTGTGTGTTTTTGTGTGCCTTTGTTTGTGTGTGTGAGTGTAGATGTGTGTGCATGTTTGTCTCTCTGTGTGTGGGGCTGGGTTTGGGTGTGTTTGTGTGTCTGTATGTGTGCGGGTGTGTCTGTGTATGTGTTTCTCTCTGTTTGTGTGGGGGTGTGGGTGTTTGTGTGTCTGTGTGTATGTGTGGGTGCGTGTGTGTGTTTGTGTATGTTTGTGTGTGTGTGTGTTTGTGTGTTTGGGTGTGTTTGTGTTTCTTTGTTTGTGTGTGGATGTGCATGTGTGTGTTTTTGTGTGCCTTTGTTTGTCTGTGTGAGTGTAGATGTGTGTGCATATTTGTATGCTGGTGTGAGGGGGGTGTATGTGTGTCTTTGTGTGTGTATGTGTGTGTTTGTGTCTGTGTGGATGTGTGTGTGTTTGTGTGTCTGTGTGTTTGTGTGGGTGTGTGTGTGTCTTTGTGTGTGTGTTTGTGCATCCTCGTGTGTGTGTGTGTGTGTGTGTGTGTGTGTGTGTGTTTGTGTGTTTGGGTGTGTTTGTGGGTCTTTGTGTGTGGACGTGGGTGTGTGCGTTTTTGTGTGCCTTTGTTTGTGTGTGTGAGTGTAGATGTGTGTGCATGTTAGCCTCTCTGTGTGTGGGGCTGGGTTTGGGTGTGTTTGTGTGTCTGTGTGTTTGTGTGTGTGTGTGTGTGTCTTTGTGTGTGTCTTTGTGCATCCTCGTGTGTGTGTGTGTGTCTGTGTGTGTGGGTTTGTGTGTCTGTGTGTGTTTGGGGCTTAGTGTGTGTTTGTGTGTATTTGTGTGTGTGTGTGTGTGTGTGCGTTTGTGTGAATGTGTTTCTGGTTGTGGATGTGTGTGTGTGTTTGGGGTGTTATTGTGTGTTTGTGTGAGTGTGTGTGAGTGGGTGTGTATGTGCGTTTGTGTGTCTGTGTTTCTGGGTTTGTGTGTGTGTGTGTTTGTTTATCTGTGTGTGTGTGTGTGTGTGTGTTTATGTGTGTTTGTGTGTCTGTATGTGGTTGTGTCTGTGTGGATGTGTGTGTGTGTGTGTGTGTGTGTGTGTGCTTGTGTGGAGGGGGGGTTGTGTGTGTGTTTGTGTGTCTGTGTGTATGTGTGGGTGCGTGTGTGTGTTTCTGTATGTGTGTGTGTTTGTGTGTTTGGGTGTGTTTGTGTTTCTTTGTTTGTGTGTGGATGTGGGTGTGTGGGTTTTTGTGTGCCTTTGTTTGTGTGTGTGAGTGTAGATGTGTGTGCATGTTTGTCTGTCTGTGTGTTGGGGGTGGGTTTGGGTGTGTTTGTGTGTCTGTATGTTTGTGTGTGTGTCTGTGTATTTGTTTCTCTGTGTTTGTGTGTGGGGGGGTGTTTGTGTGTTGTGTGTGTTTGTGTCTGTGTGGATGTCTCTGTGTTTGTGTGTGTGTGTGTTTGTGTGTGTTTTTGTGTCTGTGTGTATGTGTGGGTGCGTGTGTGTGTGTTTATGTGTGTGTGTGTTTGGGTATGTTTGTGGGTCTTTGTTTGTGTGTGGACGTGGGTGTGTGCGTTTTTGTGTGCCTTTGTTTGTGTGTGTGAGTGTAGATGTGTGTGCATGTTAGCCTCTCTGTGTGTGGGGCTGGGTTTGGGTGTGTTTGTGTGTCTGTATGTGTGTGGGTGTGTCTGTGTATTGGTTTGTGTGTCTTTGTGTGTGTGTGTGTGTTTGTGTGTCTGTGTGTGTGTCGTTGTGTGTCTTTGTTTGTATGTTTGGTTGTGTGTGTGTTTGCATTTGTGTGTTTGGGTGTGTTTTTGTGCACCTATGCATGTTTGTGTGTGTGCACATGGGTGCATGTTTGTGTTTGTGTGTCTGTGTGTGTGGATGTGCGTGTGTGTATGAGTGTCTGTGTTCGTGGGTGTGGGTGTGTGTGTTTGTGTGTGGGTTTGTGTGTGTCGGGTGTGTGTGTGTGCATTTGTGTGTGTGGGTGTGTGTATGTGTGTGTGGGTGTGTGTCTGTGTTTGTGTGTCTGTGTTTGTGTGTGGGGGTGTGTGTGTGTTATGTATGTGTATATATGTGTGTGTGTGTGTTTGTGTGTCGGAGTGTGTGTGTGTTTGTGCATCCTCGTGTGTGTGGTGTTTGTGTTTGTGTTTGTGGGTGTGTGTGTGTATGTCTGTGTTTGTGGGTGTGGGTGTGTGTTTGTGGGTGAGGGTGTGTATGTGTGTTTGTGGGTGAGGGTGTGTGTGTTTGTGTTTCTGTGTGTGTGTCTTTGTTTGTATGTTTGGTTGTGTGTGTGTTTTTGTTTGTGTGTTTGGGTGTGTGTCTGGGTGTGCTTTTGTGTACCTATGTATCTTTGTGTGTGTGTGCATGTTTGTGTTTGTGTGTCTGTGTGTGTGTTGGTGTTTGTGTGTCTGTGTGGGTGTGTGTGTCAGGTGTGTGTGTGTGTCTGTGTGTGTGGGTGTGTGTCTGTGTGTGGGTGTGTGTCTGTGTTTGTGTGTCTGTGTTTGTGGGTGTGGGTGTGGTGTGTGTGTGTTTTGTATGTGGATATGTGGGTTTGTGTGTGTGTTTGTGTGTCTGTGTGTGTGTCTGTGCGTGTGTGTTTGTGCATCCTCGTGAGTGAGGTGTCTGTGTTTGTGTTTGTGGGTGTGTGTGTATGTCTGTGTTTGTGGGTGTGTGTGTGTGTGTGTTTGTGGGTGACGGTGTGTGTGTGTTTGTGGGTGAGGGTGTGTGTGTTTGTGTACCCATATTTGGGTGTGTGAGTGTGTTTGTGTGTCTGTGTGTGTTTGGGGCTTAGTGTTTGTGTGTATATATGTGTGTGTGTGTGTGTGTGCGGGTTGTCTGTGTGTGTGATTCTGGTTGTGTGTGTGTTTGTGTGTGTTTAGGGTGTTATTGCGTGTTTGTGTGTGCATGTGTGTGTGGGTGAGTGTGTATGTGTGCTTGTGTGTCTGTGTTTCTGGGTCTGTGTGTGTGTGTGTGTGTGTGTGTGCTTGTGTGTTTGTTTATCTGTGTGTCTGTGTGCGTGTGTGTTTGTTTCCGTGTGGATGTATGTGTGGTTGTGTGTGTGTTTGTGTGTGTGGGGGGGGGTGGTTGTGTGTGTCTTTGTGTGTCTGTGCGTAGGTGTGGGTGCGTGTTTATGTTTGTGAGTCTGTGTGTCTGTGTTTGTGTGTTTGGTGTGGGTGGGATTCTGTGTGTGTGTTTGTATGTCTGTGTCTGTGTGGGTGTGGGTGTTGGTTTATGTGTTTGTTTGTGTGTCTGTGTTTGTGTGTGTTATTGTGGTTGTGTATGTGTGTATGTGTTTGTGTGTGTATGGTTGTGTATGTGGGTGTTTGTGTGTCTGTGTGTGTCTGTGTGGTGTGTATGTTTGTGTATCTGTGTGTGGGTGTGTGTGTGTGTGCGTGTTTGTGTGTCTATATTTGTGTGTGTGTGTTTTTGTGTTTGTGTGTCTGTGTGTGTGTGTCGGTGTGTGTGTGTATGGTTGTGTGTGTGTGTGTTTGTGTATCTGTGTGTGTGTGTGTGAGTTTGGATGTGTGTGTTTTTGTGTCTGTCTGTGGGTGTCTGTGTGCTTGTGTGTGTACTTGTGTATGTGTGTGTGCCTGTGTTTAATGGGTGTTTTTGTGTGCCTTTGTTTGTGTGTGTGTGTAGATGTGTGTGCATTTTGTCTGTCTGTGTGTGGGGTGCTGGGTTTGGGTGTGTTTGTGTGTCTGTATGTGTGTGTGTGTCTGTGTATTTGTTTCTCTGTGTTTATGTGTGGGTGTCGGTGTTTGTGTGTCTTTGTGTGTGTGTGTGTGTGTGTGTGTTTGTGTGTGTGCATGTGTGTGTGTGTGCGTGTGTGTCTTTGTGTGTCTTTGTATGTTTGGTTGTGTGTGTGTCTGTTTTTGTATGTCTGGGTGTGGGTTTGGGGGTGTTTTGATTCACCTATGTATGTTTGTGAGTGTGCGCATGGGTGTATGTTTGCTTTTGTGTGTTTGAGTGTGTGGGGGTGTGCGCGTGTATTTGTGTGTCTGTGTTTGTGTGTCAGGTGTGTGTGTCTGTGTGCGTGTGTATGTGTGTGTGTGTGTTTGTGCGTGTGTGTGTGTCTGTGTTTGTGTGTCTGTGGGTGTGTGTGTGTGTTTTGTATGTGTATATGTGTGTGTGTGTGCTTGTGTGTCTGCGCGTGTGTGTTTGTGCATCCTCGTGTGTGTGTGGGTGTTTGTGTTTGTGGGTGTGGGTGTGTGTGTGTGTTTGTGGGTGAGTGTGTTCGTGTGTGTGTGTTTGTGAGTGAGGGTGTGTGTGTTTGTGTACCTGTATTTGTGTGTGTGTGTGTCTGTGGGTTTGTGTGTCTGTGTTTCTGGTTGTGGGTGTCTGTGTGTGTTTGTGTGTGTCTGGGGGGATATTGTGTGTTTCTGTGTGTGTGTGTATGTGTGTTTGTGTGTATGTGTTTCTGGGTTTGTGTGCGTGCGTGTGTTTGTTTTACTGTGTGTCTGTACATATGTGTGTGTGTTTGTGTTTTTTGTGTGTGTGTATGTGTGTGTGTTTGTGGCTGTGTGGATGTGTGTGTTTGTGTGTGTGTGTCTGTGTGTGTGTTTGTGCATCCTCGTGTGGGTTTGTGTGTTTTTGTGTCTATGTTTGTGTGTGAGTGTGTTTGTGGGTGTGGCTGTGTGTGTCTGTGTTTTTGTGTGTTGATGAGTGTGTGTGTGTGTTTGTATGTCTGTGTCTGTGTGGGTGTGTGTGTGGGTGTTTGTGTTCGTTTCTGTGTCTGTGTTTGTGTGTGTTATTGTGGTTGTGTATGTGTATGGGTGTCTGTGTGTGTGGGTGTGTGTGTGTTTTTTTGTGTCTGTGCCTTTGAGTGTGTGTGTCTGTGTTTGTGTGTTTGGGTGTGGGTTTGGGGGTGTTTTTGTGCACCTATGTATGTTTGTGTGTGTGTGCATGGGTGTATGTTTGCTTTTGTGTGTCTAAGTGTGTGGGGGTGTGCGCGTGTGTTTGTGTGTCTGTGTTTGTGTGCCAGGTGTGTGTGTATGTGTGTGTGTGTGTGCGTGTGTGTCTGTGTTTGTGTGTCTGTGTCTGTGGGTGTGTGGGTGTGTGTGTATTGTATGTGTATATGTGTGTGTGCGTGTGATTGTTTGTGTGTCTGTCTGTGTGTCTGTGCGTGTGTGTTTGTGCATCCTTGTGTGTGTGTGGGTGTTTGTGTCTGTGGGTGTGGGTGTGTGTGTGTGTGTTTGTGGGTGAGTGTGCGTGTGTCTGTGGGTGAGGGTGTCTGTGTTTGTGTACCTGTATTTCTGTGTGTGTGTGTGTGTGTGTGTGTTTGGTGCTTAGTGTATGTTTGTGTGTATATGTGTCTGTGTGTCTGTGTGTGTGTGTGTGTGTGCGGGTTTGTGTGTCTGTGATTCTGGTTGTGTGAGTGTGTGTGTAGGTGAGTGTGTATGTGTGTTTGTGTGTCTGTGTTTCTGGGTCTGTGTGTGTGTGTGTTTGTATATCTGTGTGTCTGTGTGTGTGTGTGTGTTTGTTTCCGTGTGGATGTTTGTGTGGGTGTGGGTGTGTGTGTGTTTGTGTGTGTGGGGCCGTTGTGTGTGTGTTTTTGTGTCTGTGTGTATGTGTGGGTGTGTGTCTGTGTTTGTGTGTTTGGGGTGGGTGGGATTGTGTGTGTGTGTGTTTGTATGTCTGTGTCTGTGTGGGTGTGTGTTTTTGTGTTTGTTTGTGTGTCTGTGTTTGTGTGTGTTATTTTGTTTGTGTATGTGTGTGTGTGTTTGTGTGTGTATGGTTGTGTATGTGGGTGTGTGTATGTGGTGTGTGTGTTTGTGTATGTGTGTGTGTGTTTTTGTGTGTTTGGGTGTTTTTGTGTGCATTTGTTTGTGTGTGTGAGTGTAGATGTGTGTGCGTGTTTGTCTGTCTGTGTGTGGGTGGTGGGGTTTGGGTGTGTTTGTGTGTCTGTATGTGTGTGTGTGTGTTTCTGTGTATTTGTTTCTCTGTGTTTGTGTGTGTGGGTGTCGGTGTTTGTGTGTCTTTGTGTGTGCATGTGTGTGTGGGTGTTTGTGTGTCTGTGTATGTGTCTTTGTGTGTCTTTGTTTGTATGTTTGGTTGTGTTTGTGTCTGTGTTTGTGTGTTCGGGTGTGGGATTGGGGGTGTTTTTGTGCAACTATGTATGTTTGTGTGTGTGCGCATGGGTGTATGTTTGCTTTTGTGTGTCTGAGTGTGTGGGGGTGTGCGCGTGTGTTTGTTTGTCTGTGTTTCTGTGTCAGGTGTGTGTGTGTGTGTGTTTGTGTGTGTGTGTGGGTGTGTGTCTGAGTTTGTGTGTCTGTGTCTGTGGGTGTGGGTGTGTGTGTTTTGTATGTGTATATGTGTGTGTGCATGTGTGCGTGTTTGTGTGTCTGTCTGTGTGTCTATGCGTGTGTGTTTGTGCATCCTTGTGTGTGTGTGGGTGTTTGTGTCTGTGGGTGTGGGTGTGTGTGGGTGTTTGTGGGTGAGTGTGCGTGTGTCTGTTTGTGGGTGAGGGTGTCTGTGTTTGTGTACCTGTATTTGTGTGTGTGTGTGTGTGTGTGTGTGTTTGGTGCTTAGTGTGTGCTTGTGTGTATACGTGCGTGTGTGTGTGTGTGTGTGTGCATGTTTGTGTGTCTGTGTGCATGTGTGTGTGTGGGTGAGTGTGTATGTGTGTTTGTGTGTCTGTGTTTCTGGGTCTGTGTGTGTGTGCGTGTTTGTTTATCTGTGTGTCTGTATGTGTGTGTGTGTGTTTGTATCCGTGTGGATGTTTGTGTGGGTGTGTGTGTGTTTGTGTGTGTGGGGCCGTTGTGTGCATGTTTGTGTGTCTGTGTGTATGTGTGGGTGTGTGTTTGTGTTTGTGAGTCTGTGTGTCTGCGTTTGTGTGTTTGGTGTGGGTGGGATTGTGTGTGTGTGTTTGTATGTCTGTGTCTGTTTGGGTGTGGGTGTGTGTTTTTGTGTTTGTTTATGTGTCTGTGTTTGTGTGTGTTATTGTGTTTGTGTATGTATGTGTGTGTGTGTTTGTGTGTGTATGGTTGTGTATGTGGGTGTTTGTGTGTCTGATTGTGTGTGTGTGTGTGTGTGTGGTGTGTGTGTGTTTGTGTATGTGTGTGTGTGTTTTTGTGTGTTTGGGTGTTTTTGTGTGCATTTGTTTGTGTGTGTGAGTGTAGATGTGTGTGCGTGTTTGTCTGTCTGTGTGTGGGGGGCTGGGTTTGGGTGTGTCTGTGTGTCTGTATGTGTGTGTGTGTGTCTGTGTATTTGTTTCTCTGTGTTTGTGTGTGTGGGTGTCGGTGTTTGTGTGTCTTTGTGTGTGTGTGCGCGTGTGTGTGTGTGTTTGTGTGTCTGTGTGTGTGTCTTTGTGTGTCTTTGTTTGTATGTTTGGTTGTGTGTGTGTCTGTGTTTGTGTGTTTGGGTGTGGGTTTGTTGGTGTTTTTGTGCACCTATGTATGTTTGCTTTTGTGTGTCCGAGTGTGTGGGGGTGTCCGCGTGTGTTTGTGTGTCTGTGTTTGTGTGTCAGGTATGTGTGTGCGTGACCGAGTGTGTGTGTGTTTGTGTGTGTGTGTGGGTTTGTGTCTGTGTTTGTGTGTCTGTGTCCGTGGGTGTGGGTGTGTGTGTTTTGTATGTGTATATGTGTGTGTGCGTGTGTGTGTGTTTGTGTGTCTGTCTGTGTGTCTATGCGTGTGTGTTTGTGCATCCTTGTGTGTGTGTGGGTGTTTGTGTCTGTGGGTGTGTGTGTGTGTGTGTTTGTGGGTGAGTGTGCGTGTGTCTGTTTGTGGGTGAGGGTGTCTGTGTTTGTGTACCTGTATTTGTGTGTGTGTGTGTTTGTTTGGTGCTTAGTGTGTGTTTGTGTGTATATGTGTGTGTCTTTGGGTTTGTGTGTCTGTGTTTCTGGTTGTGGGTGTGTGTGTGTTTGTGTGTTTGGGGGGTTATTGTGTGTTTGTGTGTGTGTGTGGGTGGGTGTGTATGTGTGCTTGTGTGTCTGTGTTTCTGGGTGTGTGTGTGTGCGTGTGTTTGTCTTTCTGTGTGTCTGTACGTATGTGTGTGTTTGTGTTTCTTTGTGTGTGTGTATGTGTGTGTGTTGTGTCTGTGTGGATGTGTGTATATGTGTGTTTGGGTGTGGGGGTTATTGTGTGTGTGTTTGTGTGTCTGTGTGTATGTGTGGGTGAGTGTGTTTGTTTGTGTGTCTGTCTGTGTGTGTGTGTTTTTTGAATGTGTGTGTGTGTCTTTGTGTGTTTGTGCATCCTCCTGTGGGTTTTTGTGTTTGTGTGTCTATGTTTGTGTGTGTGTGTGTTTGTGGGTGTGGGTGTGTGTGTCTGTCTGTGTTTTTGTGTGTTGATGAGTGTGTGTTTGTGTGTGTGTGTTTGTGTGTCTTTGTATGTGTGTTTGATGTGGGTGGGTTTGTGTGTGTGTGTTTGTATGTCTGTGTCTGTGTGGGTGTGTGTGTGGATATTTGTGTTTGTTTGTGTGTCTGTGTTTCTGTGTGTTATTGTGGTTGTGTATGTGTATGGGTGTCTGTGTGTGTGTGTGTGTGTGTGTTTTTGTGTCTGTGCATTTGTGTGTGTGTGGATGTGTTTTGTGTCTGTGTGTGTTTGTTTATGTGTCTGTGTGTTTGTGTGCCTTTGTTTGTGTGTGTGTTTGTTTATGTGTCTGTGTGTGTTTGTGTGCCTTTGTTTGTGTGTGTGGTTGTGTGTATGTCTGTGTGTATGTGTGGGTGCGGGTGTGTGTTTGTGTGCCTGTGTTTGTGTATGTGGGAGTGGTTGTGAGTTTGTGTGTGTGGGGTGGGTGTGTGTGTGTCGGTGTTTGTGTGTTTGGGTGTGGGTTTGGGAGTGTTTATGTGCACCTATGCATGTTTGTGTGGGTGTAGTTGTGCGTGCGCGCTTGTGTGGTTGTGGGGGTGTGTGTGTGTGTGTGTTTTTGTATTTATATGTTTGTGGGTGTGTGTGTGTGTTTTTGTATTTATATGTTTGTGGGTGTGGGTGCGTGTGTGTGATTTTGTGTGTGTGGTGTGAGATTGTGTGGGTGTGGGCTTGTTTGTATGTGTGTATATGTGGGCGTGTGAGTGTGATTATGTGTGTGTGTTTGCGTGTGGGTGTGTTAGTGTGCCTGTGTGTGTGCATGTGTTTGTGTGTTTATGTTTGTGTGTGTGGGTGTTTCTGTGTCTGTTTTTGTGTGTCTGTGATTCTGGTTGTGTGCGTGTGTGTGTGGGTGAGTGTGTATGTGTGTTTGTGTGTCTGTGTTTCTGGGTCTGTGTGTGTGTGTGTTTCTTTATCTGTGTGTCTGTGTGTGTGTGTATTTGTTTCTGTGTGGATGTTTGTGTGTGTGTGTGTGTGTGTGTTTGTGTGTGTGGGGCCGTTGTGTGTGTGTTTGTGTGTCTGTGTGTATGTGTGGGTGTGTGTTTGTGTTTGTGAGTCTGTGTGTCTGTGTTTGTGTGTTTGGTGTGGGTGGGATTGTGTGTGTGTGTTTGTATATCTGTGTCTGCGTAGGTGTGGGTGTGTATTTTTGTGTTTGTTTGTGTGTCTGTGTTTGTATGTGTTATTGTGTTTGCGTATGTGTGTGTGTGTTTGTGTGTGTATGGTTGTGTATGTGGGTGTTTGTGTGTCTAAGTTTGTGTGTGTGGTGTGTGTGTTTGTGTGTGTGTTTTTGTGTGTTTGGGTATTTTTGTGTGCATTTGTTTGTGTGTGAGTGTAGATGTGTGTGCGTGTTTGCCTGTCTGTGTGTGGGGGCCTGGGTTTGGGTGTGTTTGTGTGTCTGTTTGTGTGTGTGTGTGAGTCTGTGTGTTTGTTTCTCTCAGTTTGTGTGTGGGTGTCGGTGTTTGTGTGTCTTTGTGTGTGTGTGCATGTGTGTGTGTGTGTGTTTGTGTGTCTGTCTGTGTGTCTTTGCGTGTTTGTTTGTGCATCCTTGTGTCTGTGTGGGTGTTTGTGTCTGTGGGTGTGGGTGTGTGTGTGTGCTTGTGGGTGAGTATGCGTGTGTCTGTTTGTGGGTGAGGGTGTCTGTGTTTGTGTACCTGTATTTGTGTGTGTGTTTGTGTGTGTGTGTGTGTGTGCCGGATTCTGTGTCTGTGATTCTGGTTGTGTCCATGTGTATGTGTGTGTGGGTGAGTGTGTATGTGTGTTTGTGTGTCTGTGTTTCTGGGTCTGTGTGTGTGTGTGTGTGTGTGTTTGTTTATCTGTGTGTCTGTGTGTGTGTGTGTATGTTTGTTTCCGTGTGGATGTTTGTGTGGATGTGTGTGTGTTTGTGTGTGTGGGGCCATTGTGTGTGTGTTTGTGTGTCTGTGTGTATGTGTGGGTGTGTGTTTGTGTTTGTGAGTCTGTGTGTCTGTGTTTGTGTGTTTGGTGTGGGTGGGATTGTGTGTGTGTGTTTGTATGTCTGTTTCTGTGTGGGTGTGGGTGTGTGTTTTTGTGTTTGTATGTGTGTCTGTGTTTGTGTGTGTTATTGTGTTTGTGTATGTGTGAGTGTGTTTGTGTGTGTATGGTTGTGTATGTGGGTGTTTGTGTGTCTGTGTATGTATGTGTGTGTGTGGTGTGTGTGTTTGTGTATGTGTGTGTGTGTTTTTGTGTGTTTGGGTGTTTTTGTGTGCATTTGTTTGTGTGTTTGAGTGTAGATGTGTGTGCATGTTTGTCTGTCTGTGTGTGGGGGGCTGGGTTTGGATGTGTCTGTGTGTCTGTATGTGTGTGTGTGTGTGTCTGTGTATTTGTTTCTCTGTGTTTGTGTGTGTGGGTGTCGGTGCTTATGTGTCTTTGTGTGTGTGTGCATGTGTGTGTGTTTGTTTGTGTGTCTGTGTGTGTGTCTTTGTGTGTCTTTGTTTGTATTTTTGGTTGTGTGTGTGTCTGTGTTTGTTTGTTTGGGTGTGGGTTTGTTGGTGTTTTTGTGCACCTATGTATGTTTGCTTTTGTGTGTCTGAGTGTGTGGGGGTGTCCGCGTGTGTTTGTGTGTCTGCGTTTGCGTGTCAGGTGTGTGTGTGCGTGACCGTGTGTGTGTGTGTTTGTGTGTGTGTGTCTGTGTTTGTGTGTCTGTGTCTATGGGTGTGGGTGTGTATGTTTTGTATGTGTATATGTGTGTGTGCGTGTGTGTGTGTTTGTGTGTCTGTCTGTGTGTCTATGCGTGTGTGTTTGTGCATCCTTGTGTGTGTGTGGGTGTTTGTGTGTGTGGATGTGGGTGTGTGTGTGTGTGTTTGTGGGTGAGTGTGTGTGTGTCTGTGTCTGTGGGTGTGGGTGTGTGTGTTTTGTATGTGTATATGTGTGTTTGCGTGTGTGTGTGTTTGTGTGTCTGTCTGTGTGTCTTTGTGTGTCTTTGTTTGTATGTTTGGTTGTGTGTGTGTCTAAGTTTGGGTGTTTGGTATGGGTTTGGGGGTGTTTTTGTGCACCTATGTACATTTGTGTTTGCGCATGGGTGTATGTTTGCTTTTGTGTGTCTGAGTGTGTGGCGGTGTGCGCGTGTGTTTGTGTGTCTATGTTTGTGTGTCAGGTGTGTGTCTTTGTATGTGTGTGTGTGCATTTGTGTGTGTGTGTGTTTGTGTGTCTGTGTTTGTGTGTCTGTGTCTGTGGGTGTGTGGGTGTGTGTGTATTGTATGTGTATATGTGTGTGTGCATGTGTGTTTGTGTGTCTGTGTGTGTGTCTGTGCGTGTGTTTTGTGCATCCTTGTGTGTGTGTGGGTGTTTGTGTCTGTGGGTGTGGCTGTGTGTGTGTGTGTGTTTGTGGGTGAGTGTGCATGTGTCTGTTTGTGGGTGAGGGTGTCTGTGTTTGTGTACCTGTATTTGTGTGTGTGTGTGTGTGTGTGTGTGTGTGTGTGTGTGTTTGGTGCTTAGTGTTTGTTTGTGTGTATATGTGTGTGTGTGTGTGTGTGTGTGCGGGTTACTGTGTCTGTGATTCTGGTTGTGTGCGTGTGTGTGTGTGGGTGAGTGTGTATGTGTGTTTGTGTGTCTGTGTTTCTGGGTCTGTGTGTGTGTGTGTGTGTTTGTTTATCAGTGTGTCTGTGCGTGTGTGTGTTTGTTTCCGTGTGGAGTTTGTGTGGGTGTGTGTGTGTTTGTGTGTGTGGGGCCGTTGTGTGTGTGTTTGTGTGTGTGTGGGTGTGTGTCTGAGCTTGTATGTCTGTGTCTGTGGGTCTGGGTGAGTGTGTTTTGTATGTGTATATGTGTGTGTGCGTGTGTGTGTTTGTGTGTCTGTGTGTGTGTTTTGTGCATCCTTGTGTGTGTGTGGGTGTCTGTAGGTGTGGCTATGTGAGTGTGTGTGTGTTTGTGGTTGAGTGTGCGTGTGTCTGTTTGTGGGTGAGGGTGTCTGTGTTTGTGTACCTGTATTTGTGAGTGTGTGTGTGTGTGTGTGTGTGTGTGTGTTTGGTGCTTAGTGTTTGTGTGTATATGTGTGTGTGTGTGTGTGTGCGAGTTACTGTGTCTGTGATTCTGGTTGTGTGCGTGTGTGTGTGGGTGAGTGTGTTTGTGTGTCTGTGTTTCTGGGTCTGTGTGTGTGTGTGTGTTTGTTTATCTGTGTGTCTGTGTGTGTGTGTGTTTTTTCCGTGTGGATGTTTGTGTGGGTGTGTGTGTGTTTGTGTGTGTGGGGCCGTTGTGTGTGTGTTTGTGTGTGTGTGTGGGTGTGTGTCTGAGTTTGTATGTCTGTGTCTGTGGGTCTGGGTGACTGTGTTTTGTATGTGTATATGTGTGTGTGTGTGTTTGTGTGTCTCTCTGTGTGTCTTTGCATGTTTGTGCATCCTTGTGTGGGTGTTTGTGTCTGTGTGTGTGTGTGTGTGTGTGTTTGTGGGTGAGTGTGCGTGTGTCTGTTTGTGGGTGAGGGTGTCTGTGTTTGTGTACCTGTATTTGTGTGTGTGTGTTTGTGTGTGTGTGTGTGTGTGTGTGCTTGTGTGTGTGTGTTTGGTGCTTAGTGTGTGCTTGTGTGTATATGTGCGTGTGTGTGTGTGTGCGGGTTTGTGTGTGTGTGCGGGTTTGTGTGGCTGTGATTCTGGTTGTGTCCATGTGTGTGTGTGTGTGTGGGTGACTGTGTTTGTGTGTTTGTGTGTCTCTGTTTCTGGGTCTGTGTGTGTGTGTTTGTTTATCTGTGTGTCTGTGTCTGTGTGTGTATGTTTGTTTCCATGTGGATGTTTGTGTGGGTGTGTGTGTTTGTGTGTGTGGGGCCATTGTGTGTGTGTGTGTGTTTGTGGGTGAGTGTGAGTGTGTCTGTTTGTGGGTGAGGGTGTCTGTGTTTGTGTACCTGTATTTGTGTTTGTTTGTGTGTATATGTGTGTGTGTGTTTATGTGTGCTGGTTTGTGTCTCTGTGATTCTGGTTGTGTGCGTGTGTGTGGGTGAGAGTGTATTTGTGTTTGTGTGTCTGTGTTTCTGGGTCTGTGTGTGTGTGTGTGTGTGTGTGTTTGTGTGTCTGTGTGTGTGTCTGTGTGTGAGCGTTTGTGCATCCTTGTGTGTGTGGGTGTTTGTGTCTGTGTGTGTGGGTGTGTGTGTGTGTGTTTGTGGGTGAGTGTGCGTGTGTCTATTTGTGGGTGAGGGTGTCTGTGTTTGTGTACCTGTATTTGTGTGTGTGTGTGTGTGTGTGTGTGTGTGTTTGGTGCTTAGTGTTTGTTTGTGTGTATATGTGTGTGTGTGTGTTTGTGTGTGCGGGTTTGTGTCTCTGTGATTCTGGTTGTGTGCGTGTGTGTGTGGGTGAGTGTGTATGTGTGTTTGTGTGTCTGTGTTTCTGGGTCTGTGTGTGTGTGTTTGTTTCCATGTGGAGTTTGTGTGGGTGTGTGTCTGTTTGTGTGTGTGGGGCCGTTGTGTGTGTCTTTGTGTGTGTGTGTGTGGGTGTGTGTCTGAATTTGTGTGTCTGTGTCTGTGGGTGTGGGTGAGTGTGTTTTGTATGTGTATATGTGTGTGTGTGTGTTTGTGTGCCTGTCTGTGTGTCTTTGCGTGTTTGTTTGTGCATCCTTGTGTGTGTTGGTGTTTGTGTCTGTGGGTGTGTGTGTGTGCTTGTGGGTGAGTGTGCGTGTGTCTGTTTGTGGGTGAGGGTGTCTGTGTTTGTGTACCTGTATTTGTGTGTGTGTGTGTGTGTGTGCGGGTTTGTGTGTCTGTGATTCTGGTTGTGTCCATGTGTCTGTGTGTGTGGGTGAGTGTGTATGTGTGTTTGTGCGTCTGTGTTTCTGGGTCTGTGTGTGTGTGTGTGTGTGTTTGTTTATCTGTGTGTCTGTGTGTGTGTGTGTATGTTTGTTTCCGTGTGGATGTTTGTGTGGATGTGTGTGTGTTTGTGTGTGTGGGGCCGTTGTGTGTGTGTTTGTGTGTCTGTGTGAATGTGTGGGTGTGTGTTTGTGTTTGTCAGTCTGTGTGTCTGTGTTTGTGTGTTTGGTGTGGGTGGGATTGTGTGTGTGTGTTTGTATGTCTGTGTCTGTGTGGGTGTGGGTGTGTGTTTTTGTGTTTGTTTGTGTGTGTTATTGTGTTTGTGTGTGTGTGTGTGTGTGTTTGTGTGTGTATGGTTGTGTATGTGGGTGTTTGTGTGTCTGTGTTTGTATGTGTGTGTGTGGTGTGTGTGTTTGTGTATGTGTGTGATTGTTTTTGTGTGTTTGGGTGTTTTTGTGTGCATTTGTTTGTGTGAGTGTAGATGCGTGTGCATGTTTGTCTGTCTGTGTGTGGGGGGCTGGGTTTGGGTGTGTCTGTGTGTCTGTATGTGTGTGTGTGTGTGTGTGTGTGTGTGTCTATGTACTTGTTTCTCTGTGTTTGTGTGTGTGTGTGTCGGTGTTTGTGTGTCTTTGTGTGTGTGTGCATGTGTGTGTGTGTGTTTGTGTGTCTGTGTGTGTGTCTTTGTGTGTCTTTGTTTGTATGTTTGGTTGTGTGTGTGTCTGTGTTTGTGTGTTTGGGTGTGGGTTTGTTGGTGTTTTTGTGCACCTATGTATGTTTGCTTTTGTGTGTCTGAATGTGTGGGGGTGTCCGCGTGTGTTTGTGTGTCTATGTTTGTGTGTCAGGTGTGTGTGTGCGTGACCGTGTGTGTGTGTGTGTTTGTGTGTGTGTGTCTGTGTTTGTGTGTCTGTGTCTATGGGTGTGGGTGTGTATGTTTTGTATGTGTATATGTGTGTGTGTGTGTGTGTGTGTTTGTGTGTCTGTCTGTGTGTCTATGTGTGTGTGTTTGTGCATCCTTGTGTGTGTGTGGGTGTTTGTGTCTGTGGGTGTGGGTGTGTGTGTGTGTGTTTGTGGGTGAGTGTGTGTGTGTCTGTCTGTGGGTGTGGGTGTGTGTGTTTTGTATGTGTATATGTGTGTGTGTGTTTGTGTGTCTGTCTGTGTGTCTATGCGTGTGTGTTTGTGCATCCTTGAGTGTGTGTGGTTGTTCGTGTCTGTGGGTGTGTGTGTGTGTGTTTGTGTGTGTGGGTGAGTGTGTATGTGTGTTTGTGTGTCTGTGTTTCTGGGTCAGTGTGTGTGTGTTTGTGTGTTTGTTTATCTGTGTGTGTGTGTGTGTTTGTTTCCATGTGGATGTTTGTGTGGGTGTGTGTGTGTGTTTGTGTGTGTGGGGCCGTTGTGTGTGTGTTTGTGTGTGTGTGTGGGTGTGTGTCTGAGTTTGTATGTCTGTGTCTGTGGGTCTGGGTGAGTGTGTTTTGTATGTATATCTGTGTGTGTGCGTGTGTGTGTTTGTGTGTCTGTGTGTGTGTCTGTGCGTGTGTTTTGTGCATCCTTGTGTGTGTGTGGGTGTTTGTGTCTGTGGGTGTGGCTGTGTGTGTGTGTGTGTGTGTTTGTGGGTGAGTGTGCGTGTGTCTGTTTGTGGGTGAGGGTGTCTGTGTTTGTGTACCTGTATTTGTGTGTGTGTTTGTGTGTGTGTGTGTGTTTGTTGCTTAGTGTTTGTGTGTATATGTGTGTGCGTGTGTGTGTGTGCGGGTTACTGTGTCTGTGATTCTGGTTGTGTGCGTGTGTGTGTGGGTGAGTGTGTATGTGTGTTTGTGTGTCTGTGTTTCTGGGTCTGTGTGTGTGTGTGTGTGTTTGTTTATCTGTGTGTCTGTGTGTGTGTGTGTTTGTTTCCGTGTGGATGTTTGTGTGGGTGTGGGTGTGTTTGTGTGTGTGGGGCCGTTGTGTGTGTGTTTGTGTGTGTGTCTGTGTGTGTTTGCGTGTGTTTTGTGCATCCTTGTGTGTGTGTGGGTGTTTGTGTCTGTGGGTGTGGCTGTGTGTGTGTGTGTGTTTGTGGGTGAGTGTGCGTGTGTCTGTTTGTGGGTGAGGGTGTCTGTGTTTGTGTACCTGTATTTGTGTGTGTGTGTGTGTGTGTGTGTGTGTGTGTGTGTGTGTGTGTGTGTGTTTGGTGCTTAGTGTTTGTTTGTGTGTATATGTGTGTGCGTGTGTGCGGGTTACTGTGTCTGTGATTCTGGTTGTGTGCGTGTATGTGTGGGTGAGTGTGTATGTGTGTTTGTGTGTCTGTGTTTCTGGGTCTGTGTGTGTGTTTGTTTATCTGTGTGTCTGTGTGTGTGTGTGTTTGTTTCCGTGTGGATGTTTGTGTGGGTGTGTGTGTGTTTGTGTGTGTGGGGCCGTTGTGTGTGTTTGTGTGTGTGTGTGGGTGTGTGTCTGAGTTTGTATGTCTGTGTCTGTGGGTCTGGGGGAGTGTGTTTTGTATATGTATATGTGTGTGTGTGTGTTTGTGTGTCTCTCTGTGTGTCTTTGCGTGTTTGTGCATCCTTGTGTGTGTGTGGGTGTTTGTGTCTGTGGGCGTGGATGTGTGTGTGTGTTTGTGGGTGTATGTGCATGTTTCTGTTTGTGGGTGAGGGTGTCTGTGTTTGTGTACCTGTATTTGTGTGTGTGTGTGTGCGTGTGTGTGTGTGTTTGGTGCTTAGCGTGTGCTTGTGTGTATATGTGCGTGTGTGTGTTTGTGCGGGTTTGTGTGTGTGTGTGGGTTTGTGTGTCTGTGATTCTGGTTGTGTCCATGTGTGTGTGTGTGGGTGACTGTGTATGTGTGTTTGTGTATCTCTGTTTCTGGGTCTGTGTGTGTGTGTGTGTTTGTTTATCTGCGTGTCTGTGTGTGTGTGTGTGTTTGTTTCCGTGTGGATGTTTGTGTGGGTGTGTGTGTGTTTGTGTGTGTGGGACCGTTGTGTGTGTGTTTGTGTGTGTGTGTGGGTGTGTGTCTGAGTTTGTATGTCTGTGTCTGTGGGTCTGGGTGAGTGTGTTTTGTATGTGTGTATATGTGTATGTGTGTGTTTGTGTGTCACTCTGTGTGTCTTTGCGTGTTTGTGCATCCTTGTGTGTGTGTGGGTGTTTGTGTCTGTGGGTGTGGGTGTGTGTGTGTGTTTGTGGGTGAGTGTGCGTGTGTCTGTTTGTGGGTGAGGGTGTCTGTGTTTGTGTACCTGTATTTGTGTGTGTGTGTGTGTATGTGTGTGTGCGGGTTTGTGTGTGTGTGCGGGTTTGTGTGTCTGTGATTCTGGTTGTGTCCATGTGTGTGTGTGTGTGGGTGACTGTGTATGTGTGTTTGTTTATCTGTGTGTCTGTGTCTGTGTGTGTATGTTTGTTTCCATGTGGATGTTTGTGTGGGTGTGTGTGTGTTTGTGTGTGTGGGGCCATTGTGTGTGTGTTTGTGTTTGTGAGTCTGTGTGTCTGTGTTTGTGTGTTTGGTGTGGGTGGGATTGTGTGTGTGTGTTTGTATGTCTGTGTTTGTGTGGGTGTGGGTTTGTGTTTTTGTGTTTGTTTGTGTGTCTGTGTTTGTGTGTGTTATTGTGTTTGTGTATGTGTGTATGTGTGTTTGGTGCTTAGTGTGTGCTTGTGTGTATATGTGTGTGTATGTGTGTGTGTGCGGCTTTGTGTGTGTGTGCGGGTTTGTGTGTCTGTTATTCTGGTTGAGTCCATGTGTGTGTGTTTGTGGGTGAGTGTGTATGTGTGTTTGTTTGTCTGTGTTTCTGGGTCTGTGTGTGTGTGTTTGTTTATCTGTGTGTCTGTGTCTGTGTGTGTGTGTGGATGTGTTTTGTGTCTGTGTGTTTGTTTATGTGTCTGTGTGTGTTTGTGTGCCTTTGTTTGTGTGAGTGGGTGTGTGTGTGTCAGTGTGTATGTGTGGGTGCGTGTGTGTGTTTGTGTGCCAGTGTTTGTGTATGTGGGAGTGGGTGAGAATTTGTGTGTGTGGTGTGGATGTGTGTGTGTCGGTGTTTGTGTGTTTGGGTGTGGGTTTGGGAGTGTTTATGTGCACCTATGTATGTTTGTGTGGGTGCAGTTGTGCGTGCGCGTTTGTGTGGTTGTGTGTGTGTGTGTGTGTGTGTGTGTGTGTTTGTATGTATATGTTTGTGGGTGTGGGTGTGTGTGTGTGAGTTTGTGTGTGTGGTGTGAGATCGTGTGGCTGTGGGTTTGTGTATGTATCTCTGTGTCTGTGGGCGTGTGAGTGTGATTATGTGTGTGTGTTTGCGTGTGTGTGTGTTAGTGTGCCAGTGTGTGTGCATGTGTTTGTGTGTTTATGTTTGTGTGTGTGGGTGTTTCTGTGTCTGCTTTTGTGTGTCTGTGATTCTGGTTGTGTGCGTGTGTGTGTGGGTGAGTGTGTATGTGTGTTTGTGTGTCTGTGTTTCTGGGTCTGTGTGTGTGTGTGTGTGTTTGTTTATCTGTGTGTCTGTGTGTGTGTGTATTTGTTTCCGTGTGAATGTTTGTGTGGGTGTGTGTGTGTTTGTGTGTGTGGGGCTGTTGTGTGTGTGTTTGTGTGTCTGTGTGTATGTGTGGGTGTGTGTTTGTGTTTGTGAGTCTGTGTGTCTGTGTTTGTGTGTTTGGTGTGGGTGGGATTGTGTGTGTGTGTTTGTATGTCTGTGTCTGTGTAGGTGTGGGTGTGTGTTTTTGTGTTTGTTTGTGTGTCTGTGTTTGTATGTGTTAATGTGTTTGTGTATGTGTGTGTGTGTTTGTGTGTGTATGGTTGTGTATGTGGGTGTTTGTGTGTCTGTGTTTGTATGTGTGTGTGTGGTGTGTGTGTTTGTGTGTGTGTGTGTGTGTGTTTTTGTGTGTTTGGGTGTTTTTGTGTGCATTTGTTTGTGTGTGTGAGTGTAGATGTGTGTGCGTGTTTGTCTGTCTGTGTGTGGGGTGCTGGGTTTGGGTGTGCTTGTGTGTCTGTATGTGTGTGTGTGTGTCTGTGTATTTGTTTCTCTGTGTTTGTGTGTGTGGGTGTCGGTGTTTGTGTGTCTTTGTGTGTGTGTGCATATGTGTTTGTGTGTCTGTGTGTGTGTCTTTGTGTGTCTTTTTTTGTATGTTTGGTTGTGTGTGTGTCTGTGTTTGTGTGTTTGGGTGTGGGTTTGGGGGTGTTTCTGTGCACCTATGTATGTTTGTGTGTGCGCGCATGGGTGTATGTTTGCTTTTGTGTGTCAGGTGTGTGTGTGTGTGTGCGTGTGTGTGTATTTCTGTGTGAGTGTGGTTGTGTGTCTGTGTCTGTGTGTCTGTGTCTGTGGGTGTGGGTGTGTGTGTTTTGTATATGTATATGTGTGTGTGTGTGTGTGTGTTTGTGTGTCTGTCTGTGTGTCTGTGCGTGTGTGTTTGTGCATCCTTGTGTGTGTGTGGGTGTTTGTGTCTGTGGGTGTGTGTGTGGGTGTGTGTGTGTGTTTGTGGTTGAGTGTGCGTGTGTCTGTTTGTGGGTGAGGGTGTCTGTGTTTGTGTACCTGTATATGTGTGTGTGTGTGTGTGTGTGTGTTTGTGTGTCTGTCTGTGTGTCTGTGCGTGTGTGTTTGTGCATCCTTGTGTGTGTGTGGGTGTTTGTGTCTGTGGGTGTGTGTGTGGGTGTGTGTGTGTGTGTTTGTGGGTGAGTGTGCGTGTGTCTGTTTGTGGGTGAGGGTGTCTGTGTTTGTGTACCTGTATTTGTGTGTGTGTGTGTGTGTGTGTGTTTGGTGCTTAGTGTGTGTTTGTGTGTATATGTGCATGTGTGTGTGTGTGTGTGTGTGTGTGTGTGTGGGTTTGTGTGTCTGTGTTTCTGATTGTGGGTGTGTTTGTGTGTGTTTGGTGGTTATTGTGTGTTTGTTTGTGTGGCTGGGTGGGTGTGTATGTGTGTTTGTGTGTCTGTGTTTCTGGGTTTGTGTGTGTGTGTGTTTGTTATACTGTGTGTCTGTACATATGTGTGTGTTTGTGTTTCTTTGTGTGTGTGTATGTGTGTGTGTTGTGTCTGTGTGGATGTGTGTGTTTGTGTGTTTGTGTGTGGGGGTTATTGTGTGTGTGTTTGTGTGTCTGTTTGTATGCGTGGGTGCGTGTGTTTGTTTGTGTGTCTGTCTGTGTGTGTGTTTTTTGTGTGTGTGTGTGTGTCTTAGTGTGTGTGTTTGTGCATCCTCATATGGGTTTGTGTGTTTGTGTGTCTATGTTTGTGTGTGTGTGTGTTTGTGGGGGTTGGTGTGTGTGTCTGTGTTTTTGTGTGTTGATGATTGCGTGTTTATGTGTCTGTGTTTGTGTGTCTGTGTTTGTGTGTTTGGTGTGGGTGGGTTTGTGTGTGTGTTTTTGTATGTCTGTGTCTGTGTGGGTGTGTGTGTGGTTATTTGTGTTTGTTTGTGTGTCTGTGTTTCTGTGTGTTATTGTGGTTGTGTATGTGTATGGGTGTCTTTGTGTGTGGGTGTGTGTGTATTTTTTTGTGTCTGTGCCTTTGTGTGTGTGGATGTGTATTGTATCTGTATGTGTTTGTTTATGTGTCTGTGTGTGTTTGTGTGCCTTTGTTTGTGTGTGTGGGTGTGTGTGTGTCTGTGTGTGTGTGCGGTTGCATGTGTGTGTTTGTGTGCCTGTGTTGGTGTATGTGGGAGTGGGTGTGAGTTTGTGTGTGTGGTGTGTGTGTGTGTGTGTCGGTGTTTGGGTGTGGGTTTGGGACTGTTTATGTGCACCTATGTATGCTTGTGTGGGTGTAGGTGTGCACGCGCATTTGTGTGGTTGTGGGTGTGTGTGTGTGTGTGTGTTTGTATGTATATGTTTGTGGATGTGGGTGTGTGTGTGTGATTTTCTGTGTGTGGTGTGAGAATGTGTGGGTGTGGGTTTGTGTTTGTATGTGTGCGTCTGTGGGCGTGTAAGTGTGATTATGTGTGTGTGTTTGCCTGTGTGTGTGTTAGTGTGCCTGTGTGTGTGCATGTGTATGTGTGTTTATGTTTGTGTGTGTGGGTGTTTGTGTGTCTGTTTTTGTGTTTGGGTGTTGTGTGTGTTTGTGTGTCTGTGTGTGTGTGTGTGTGTGTGTGAGTGTGTGTTTGTGTGTTCGTGTATCTGTGTGTGTCGGGTGTGCGTGAGTGTTTGTGTGTCTATATTTGTGTGTGTTAGTTTTTGTACTTGTGTGTCTGTGTGTGTGTGCGCCTGGTGTGTGGGTTTGTGTATGTGTCTGTGTGTGCGGTTGTGGGTGTGTGTGTGTGTCTTATTGTGTGTCTATCTATGTGGGTGTGGGTGTGAGTGTGTGTTTGTGTGTGTGGTGTGGGTGTGTGTGTGGGTGTGGGTTTGTGTGTGTGGGTGTGTGTGTGTCTTTGTGTGTCTGTTTGTGCATCCTCGTGTGTGTGTGTTTGTGGTTATGTTTGTGGGTGTGGGTGTTTGTGTGTTTGTGGGAGAGAGTGAGTGAGTGTGTTTGTATGTGAGGGTATGTGTGTTTGTGTACCTGTATTTGTGTGTGTGTGTGTTTGTGTGTCTGAGTGTATTTGGGGCTTAGTGTGTGTTTGTGTGCATGTGTGTTTGTGTGTGTGTGTGTGTGGGTGGGTGTGCATGTGTATTTGTGTGTCTGTGTTTGTGTGTGTGGGTGTGTGTGTTTGTGTGTTTTGTATGTGTATATGTGGGTTTGTGTGTGTGTCTATGTGTTTGTCTGTGCATGTGTGTTTTTGCATCCTCGTGTGTGTGGTGTTTGTGTTAGTGTTTGTGGGTGTGTGTGTATGTCTGTGTTTTTGGGTGTGGGTGTGTATGTTTGTGGGTAAGGGTGTGTGTTTGAGGGTGAGGGTGTGTGTGTGTGGGTGAGGGTATGTATTTGTGTGAGAGAGTGTGTTTGTGTGTCTGTGTTTCTGGGTCTGTGTGTGTGTGTGTGTGTGTGTGTGTTTGTTTATCTGTGTGTCTGTGTGTGTGTGTGTATGTTTGTTTCCGTGTGGATGTTTGTGTGGGTGTGTGTGTGTTTGTGTGTGTGGGGCCATTGTGTGTGTGTTTGTGTGTCTGTGTGTATGTGTGGGTGTGTGTTTGTGTTTGTGAGTCTGTGTGTCTATGTTTGTGTGTTTGGTGTGGGTGGGATTGTGTGTGTGTGTTTGTATGTCTGTGTCTGTGTGGGTGTGGGTGTGTGTTTTTGTGTTTGTTTGTGTGTGTTATTGTGTTTGTGTATGTGTGTGTGTGTTTGTGTGTGTATGGTTGTGTATGTGGGTGTTTGTGTGTCTGTGTTTGTGTGTGTGTGTGTGGTGTGTGTGTGTGTGTGTGGTGTGTGTGTTTGTGTATGTGTGTGTGTTTTTGTGTGTTTGGGTATTTTTGTGTGCATTTGTTTGTGTGTGTGAGTGTAGATGTGTGTGCGTGCTTGTCTGTCTGTGTGTGGGGGGTTGGGTTTGGGTGTGTTTGTGTGTCTGTATGTGTGTGTGTGTGTTTCTGTGTATTTGTTTTCTGTGTTTGTGTGTGTGGGTGTCGGTGTTTGTGTGTCTTTGTGTGTGTGTGCGCGTGTGTGTGTGTGTGTTTGTGTGTCTGTGTGTGTGTCTGTGTTTGTGTCTTTTTTTGTATGTTTGGTTGTGTGTGTCTCTGTGTTTGTGTGTTTGGGTGTGGGTTTGGGGGTGTTTTTGTGCACCTATGTACCTTTGTGTGTGTGCGCATGAGTGTATGTTTGCTTTTGTGTATCTGAGTGTGTGGGGGTGTGCGCGTGTGTTTGTGTGTCTGTGTTTGTGTGTCAGGTGTTTGTGTGTGTGTGTGTGTGTGTTTGTGTGTGTGTGGGAGTGTGTCTGTGTTTGTGTGTCTGTGTCTGTGGGTGCGTGTGTGTGTGTGTATTGTATGTGTATATGTGCGTGTGCGTGTGTATGTTTGTGTGTCTGTGTGTGTCTGTGTGTGTATGTTTGTGCATCCTTGTGTGTGTGTGGGTGATTGTGTCTGTGGGTGTGGTTGTGTGTGTGTGTGTTTGTGGGTGAGTGTGCGTGTTTCTGTTTGTGGGTGAGGGTGTCTGTGTTTGTGTACCTGTATTTGTGTGTGTGTGTGTGTGTGTGTGTGTGTGTGTGTGTGTTTGGTGCTTAGTGTGTGTTTGTGTGTATATGTGTGTGTGTGTGTGTGTATGTGTGCGTGCGGGTTTGTGTGTCTGTGATTCTGGTTGTGTGTGTGTGTGTGTGGGAGAGTGTGTATGTTTGTTTGTGTGCCTGTGTTTCTGTGTCTGTGTGTGTTTGTGTGTTTGTTTATCTGTGTGTCTGTGTGTGTGTGTGTTTGTTTCCGTGTGGATGTTTGTGTGGGTGTGTGTGTGTTTGTGTGTGTGGGGCCGTTGTGTGTGTCTTTGTGTGTCTTTGTGTATGTGTGGGTGTGTGTTTGTGTTTGTGAGTCTGTGTGTCTGTGTTTGTGTGTTTGGGGTGGGTGGGATTGTGTGTGTGTGTGTTTGTATGTCTGTGTCTGTTTGGGTGGGTGGGGGGGTTTGTGTATGTTTGTGTGTCTGTGTTTGTGTGTGTTATTGTGTTTGTGTTTCTTTGTGTGTCTGTATGTGTGTGTGCTGTGTCTGTGTGGATGTGTGTGCTTGTGTGTTTGTGTGTTTGTGTGTGGGGGTTATTGTGTGTGTGTTTGTGTGTCTGTGTGTATGTGGGTGCGTGTGTTTGTGTGTCTGTGTGTGTGTGTGTGTGTGTGTGTGTGCTTTTTGATTGTGTGTGTGTGTCTTTGTTTGTGTGTTTGTGCATCCTCCTGTGGGTTTGTGTGTTTGTGTGTCTATGTTTGTGTGTGTGTGTGTTTGTGGGTGTGGTTGTGTGTGTCTGTCTGTGTTTTTGTGTGTTGATGAGTGTGTGTTTGTGTGTGTGTGTTTGTGTGTCTGTGTTTGTGTGTTTGATGTGGGTGGGTTTGTGTGTGTTTGTTTGTATGTCTGTGTCTGTGTGGGAGTGTGTGGGTATTTGTGTTTGTTTGTGTGTCTGTGTTTCTGTGTGTTATTGTGGTTGTGTATGTGTATGGGTGTCTGTGTGTGTGGGTGTGTGTGTGTTTTTTTGTGTCTGTGCCTCTGTGTGTGTGTGGATGTGTTTTGTGTCTGTGTGTGTGTATGTGTGTTTGGTGCTTAGTGTGTGCTTGTGTGTATATGTGCGTGTGTGTGTGTGTTTGTGTGTGTGTGTGTGTGTTTGTTTATCTGTGTGTCTGTGTGTGTGTGTATTTGTTTCCGTGTGGATGTTTGTGTGGGTGTGTGTGTGTTTGTGTGTGTGGGGCCGTTGTGTGTGTGTTTGTGTGTCTGTGTGTATGTGTGGGTGTGCGTTTGTGTTTGTGAGTCTGTGTATCTGTGTTTGTGTGTTTGGTGTGGGTGGGATTGTGTGTGTGTGTGTTTGTATGTCTGTGTCTGTGTGGGTGTGGGTGTGTCTGTGTTTGTGTGTGTGGGGCCGTTGTGTGTGTGTTTGTGTGTCTGTGTGTATGTGTGTGTCTGTGTTTGTATTTGTGAGTCTGTGTGTCTGTGTTTGTGTGTTTGGTGTGGGTGGGATTGTGTGTGTGTGTTTGTATGTCTGTGTCCGTGTGGGTGTGGGTGTGTGTTTTTGTGTTTGTGTGTGTTATTGTGTTTGTGTATGTGTGTGTTTGTTTGTGTATGTGGGTGTTTGTGTGTCTGTGTTTGTGTGTGTGTGGTGTGTGTGTGTTTGTGTATGTGTGTGTGTGTGTTTTTGTGTGTTTGGGTATTTTTGTGTGCATTTGTTTGTGTGTGTGAGTGTATATGTGTGTGCGTGTGTTTGTGGGTGAGTGCGCGTGTGTCTGTTTGTGGGTGAGGGTGTCTGTGTTTGTGTACCTGTATTTGTGTGTGTGTGTGTGTGTGTGTGTGTGTGTGTGTGTTTTGTGCTTAGTGTGTGCTTGTGTGTATATGTGCGTGTGTGTGTGTGTATGCGCGGGTTTGTGTGTCTGTGATTCTGGTTGTGTCCATGTGTGTGTGTGTGGGTGAGTGTGTATGTGTGTTTGTGTGTCTGTGTTTCTGGGTCTGTGTGTGTTTGTTTGTGTTTGTTTGTGTGTCTGTGTTTGTATGTGTTAATGTGTTTGTGTATGTGTGTGTGTGTTTGTGTGTGTATGGTTGTGTATGTGGGTGTTTGTGTGTCTGTGTTTGTATGTGTGTGTGTGGTGTGTGTGTTTGTGTGTGTGTGTGTGTGTTTTTGTGTGTTTGGGTGTTTTTGTGTGCATTTGTTTGTGTGTGTGAGTGTAGATGTGTGTGCATGTTTGTCTGTCTGTGTGTGGGGGGCTGGGTTTGGGTGTGCCTGTGTGTCTGTATGTGTGTGTGTGTGTCTGTGTATTTGTTTCTCTGTGTTTGTGTGTGTGGGTGTCCGTGTTTGTGTGTCTTTGTGTGTGTGTGCATGTGTGTTTGTTTGTTTGTGTGTCTGTGTGTGTGTCTTTGTGTGTCTTTGTATGTTTGGTTGTGTGTGTGTCTGTGTTTGTGTGTTTGGGTGTGGGTTTGTTGGTGTTTTTGTGCACCTATGTATGTTTCCTTTTGTGTGTCTGTGTGTGTGGGGGTGTCCGCGTGTGTTTGTGTGTCTGTGTTTGTGTGTCAGGTGTGTGTGTGCGTGACCGTGTGTGTGTGTGTGTTTGTGTGTGTGTGTCTGTGTTTGTGTGTCTGTGTCTATGGGTGTGGGTGTGTATGTTTTGTATGTGTATATGTGTGTGTGCGTGTGTGTGTGTTTGTGTGTCTGTCTGTGTGTCTATGCGTGTGTGTTTGTGCATCCTTGTGTGTGTGTGGGTGTTTGTGTGTGTGGGTGTGGGTGTGTGTGTGTGTGTTTGTGGGTGAGTGTGTGTGTGTCTGTGTCTGTGGGTGTGTGTGTTTTGTATGTGTATATGTGTGTGTGCGTGTGTGTGTGTTTGTGTGTCTGTCTGTGTGTCAATACGTGTGTGTTTGTGCATCCTTGTGTGTGTGGGTGTTTGTATCTGTGGGGGTGTGTGTGTGTTTGTGTGTCTGTATGTGTGTGTGTGTGTGTCTGTGTATTTGTTTCTCTGTGTTTGTGTGTGTGGGTGTTGGTGTTTGTGTGTCTTTGTGTGTGTGTGCGTGTGTGTGTGTGTGTTTGTGTGTCTGTGTGTGTGTCTTTGTGTGTCTTTGTTTGTATGTTTGGTTGTGTGTGTGTCTGTGTTTGTGTGTTTGGGTGTGGGTTTGTTGGTGTTTTTGTGCACCTATGTATGTTTCCTTTTGTGTGTCTGTGTGTGTGGGGGTGTCCGCGTGTGTTTGTGTGTCTGTGTTTGTGTGTCAGGTGTGTGTGTGCGTGACCGTGTGTGTGTGTGTGTTTGTGTGTGTGTGTGTCTGTGTTTGTGTGTCTGTGTCTATGGGTGTGGGTGTGTATGTTTTGTATGTGTATATGTGTGTGTGCGTGTGTGTGTGTTTGTGTGTCTGTCTGTGTGTCTATGCGTGTGTGTTTGTGCATCCTTGTGTGTGTGTGGGTGTTTGTGTGCGTGGGTGTGGGTGTGTGTGTGTGTGTTTGTGGGTGAGTGTGTGTGTGTCTGTGTCTGTGGGTGTGTGTGTTTTGTATGTGTATATGTGTGTGTGCGTGTGTGTGTGTTTGTGTGTCTGTCTGTGTGTCTATACGTGTGTGTTTGTGCATCCTTGTGTGTGTGGGTGTTTGTATCTGTGGGGGTGTGTGTGTGTTTGTGTGTCTGTATGTGTGTGTGTGTGTGTCTGTGTATTTGTTTCTCTGTGTTTGTGTGTGTGGGTGTTGGTGTTTGTGTGTCTTTGTGTGTGTGTGCGTGTGTGTGTGTGTGTTTGTGTGTCTGTGTGTGTGTCTTTGTGTGTCTTTGTTTGTATGTTTGGTTGTGTGTGTGTCTGTGTTTGTGTGTTTGGGTGTGGGTTTGTTGGTGTTTTTGTGCACCTATGTATGTTTGCTTTTGTGTGTCTGTGTGTGTGGGGGTGTCCGCGTGTGTTTGTGTGTCTGTGTTTGTGTGTCAGGTGTGTGTGTGCGTGACCGTGTGTGTGTGTGTGTTTGTGTGTGTGTGTCTGTGTTTGTGTGTCTGTGTCTATGGGTGTGGGTGTGTATGTTTTGTATGTGTATATGTGTGTGTTTGTGTGTGTGTTTGTGTGTCTGTCTGTGTGTCTATGCGTGTGTGTTTGTGCATCCTTGTGTGTGTGTGGGTGTTTGTGTGTGTGGGTGTGGGTGTGTGTGTGTGTGTTTGTGGGTGAGTGTGTGTGTGTCTGTGTCTGTGGGTGTGTGTGTTTTGTATGTGTATATGTGTGTGTGCGTGTGTGTGTGTCTGTGTGTCTGTCTGTGTGTCTATACGTGTGTGTTTGTGCATCCTTGTGTGTGTGGGTGTTTGTATCTGTGGGGGTGTGTGTGTGTTTGTGTGTCTGTATGTGTGTGTGTGTGTGTCTGTGTATTTGTTTCTCTGTGTTTGTGTGTGTGGGTGTTGGTGTTTGTGTGTCTTTGTGTGTGTGTGCGTGTGTGTGTGTGTGTTTGTGTGTCTGTGTGTGTCTTTGTGTGTCTTTGTTTGTATGTTTGGTTGTGTGTGTGTCTGTGTTTGGGTGTTTGGTGTGGGTTTGGGGGTGTTTTTGTGCACCTATGTACATTTGTGTGTGCGCATGGGTGTATGTTTGCTTTTGTGTGTCTGAGTGTGTGGCGGTGTGTGCGTGTGTTTGTGTGTCTATGTTTGTGTGTCAGGTGTGTGTCTCTGTATGTGTGTGTGTGCATTTGTGTGTGTGTGTGGGTGTGTGTCTGTGTTTGTGTGTCTGTGTCTGTGGGTGTGTGGGTGTGTGTGTATTGTATGTGTATATGTGTGTGTGCGTGTGTGTGTTTGTGTGTCTGTGTGTGTGTCTGTGCGTGTGTTTTGTGCATCCTTGTGTGTGTGTGGGTGTTTGTGTCTGTGCGTGTTGCTGTGTGTGTGTGTGTGTTTGTGGGTGAGTGTGCATGTGTCTGTTTGTGGGTGAGGGTGTCTGTTTTTGTGTACCTGTATTTGTGTGTGTGTGTGTGTTTGTGTGTGTGTGTGTGTGTGTGTTTGGTGCTTAGTGTTTGTTTGTGTGTATATGTGTGTGTGTTTGTGTGTGCGGGTTACTGTGTCTGTGATTCTGGTTGTGTGCGTGTATGTGTGGGTGAGTGTGTATGTATGTTTGTGTGTCTGTGTTTCTGGGTCTGTGTGTGTGTGTGTGTTTGTTTATCTGTGTGTCTGTGTGTGTGTGTGTTTGTTTCCGTGTGGATGTTTGTGTGGGTGCGTGTGTGTTTGTGTGTGTGGGGCCGTTGTGTGTGTGTTTGTGTGTGTGTGTGGGTGTGTGTCTGAGTTTGTATGTCTGTGTCTGTGGGTCTGGGTGAGTGTGTTTTGTATGTGTATGTGTGTGTTTGTGTGTTTGTGTGTCTCTGTGTGTGTCTTTGCGTGTTTGTGCATCCTTGTTTGGGTGTTTGTGTCTGTGTGTGTGTGTTTGTGTTTGTGGGTGAGTGTGCGTGTGTCTGTTTGTGGGTGAGGGTGTCTGTGTTTGTGTACCTGTATTTGTGTGTGTGTGTGTGTGTGTGTGTGTCTGTTTGGTGCTTAGTGTGTGCTTGTGTGTATATGTGTGTGTGTGTGTGTGTGTGTGTGTGTGTGTGCGGGTTTGTGTGTGTGCGGGTTTGTGTGTCTGTGATTCTGGTTGTGTCCATGTGTATGTGTGTGTGGGTGACTGTGTATGTGTGTTTGTGTGTCTCTGTTTCTGGGTCTGTGTGTGTGTGTGTGTTTGTTTATCTGTGTGTCTGTGTCTGTGTGTGTATGTTTGTTTCCATGTGGATGTTTGTGTGGGTGTGTGTGTGTTTGTGTGTGTGGGGCCGTTGTGTGTGTGTTTGTGTTTGTGAGTCTGTGTGTCTGTGTTTGTGTGTTTGGTGTGGGTGGGATTGTGTGTGTGTGTTTGTATGTCTGTGTTTGTGTGGGTGTGGGTTTGTGTTTTTGTGTTTGTTTGTGTGTCTGTGTTTGTGTGTGTTATTGTGTTTGTGTATCTGTGTATGTGTGTTTGGTGCTTAGTGTGTGCTTGTGTGTATATGTGCGTGTATGTGTGTGTGTGCGGCTTTGTGTGTGTGTTCGGGTTTGTGTGTCTGTGATTTTGGTTGTGTCCATGTGTGTGTGTTTGTGGGTGAGTGTGTATGTGTGTTTGTTTATCTGTGTGTCTGTGTCTGTGTGTGTGTGTGGATGTGTTTTGTGTCTGTGTGTTTGTTTATGTGTCTGTGTGTGTTTGTGTGCCTTTGTTTGTGTGAATGGGTGTGTGTGTGTCAGTGTGTATGTGTGGGTGCGTGTGTGTGTTTGTGTGCCTGTGTTTGTGTATGTGGGAGTGGGTGTGAGTTTGTGTGTGTGGTGTGGATGTGTGTGTGTCGGTGTTTGTGTGTTTGGGTGTGGGTTTGGGAGTGTTTATGTGCACCTATGTATGTTTGTGTGGGTGCAGTTGTGCGTGCGCGGTTGTGTGGTTGTGGGTGTGTGTGTGAACGTGTGTGTTTGTATGTATATGTTTGTGGGTGTGTGTGTGTGTGTGTGTGTGAGTTTGTGTGTGTGGTGTGAGATTGTGTGGCTGTGGGTTTGTGTATGTATCTCTGTGTCTGTGGGGGTGTGAGTGTGATTATGTGTGTGTGTTTGCGTGTGGGTGTGTTAGTGTGCCTGTGTGTGTGCATGTGTTTGTGTGTTTATGTTTGTGTGTGTGGGTGTTTCTGTGTCTGCTTTTGTGTGTCTGTGATTCTGGTTGTGTGCGTGTGTGTGTGGGTGAGTGTGTTTGTTTATCTGTGTGTCTGTGTGTGTGTGTATTTGTTTCCGTGTGAATGTTTGTGTGGGTGTGTGTGTGTTTGTGTGTGTGGGGCCGTTGTGTGTGAGTTTGTGTGTCTGTGGGTGTGTGTTTGTGTTTGTGAGTCTGTGTGTCTGTGTTTGTGTGTTTGGTGTGGGTGGGATTGTGTGTGTGTGTTTGTATGTCCGTGTCTGTGTAGGTGTGGGTGTGTGTTTTTGTGTTTGTTTGTGTGTCTGTGTTTGCATGTGTTATTGTGTTTGTGTATGTGTGTGTGTGTTTGTGTGTGTATGGTTGTGTATGTGGGTGTTAGTGTGTCTGTGTTTGTGTGTGTGTGGTGTGTGTGTTTGTGTATGTGTGTTTTTGTGTGTTTGGGTATTTTTGTGTGCTTTTGTTTGTGTGTGTGTGTAGATGTGTGTGCGTGTTTGTCTGTCTTTGTGCGGGGGGCTGGGTTTGGGTGTGTTTGTCTGTATGTGTGTGTGTGTCTGTGTATTTGTTTCTCTGTGTTTGTGTGTGGGTGTCAGTGTTTGTGTGTCTTTGTGCGTGTGTGCATATGTGTGTGTGTGTGTGTGTTTGTGTGTCGGTGTGTGTGTCTTTGTGTGTCTTTGTTTGTATGTTTGGTTGTGTGTGTGTCTGTGTTTGTGTGTTTGGGTGTGTATGGTTGTGTATGTGGGTGTTTGTGTGTCTGTGTTTGTGTTTGTGTGTGTGTGTGGTGTGTGTGTTTGGGTATTTTTGTGTGCATTTGTTTGTGTGTGTGAGTGTATATGTGTGTGCGTGTTTGTCTGTCTGTGTGTGGGGTGCTGGGTTTGGGTGTGCTTGTGTGTCTGTATGTGTGTGTGTGTGTGTGTCTGTGTATTTGTTTCTCTGTGTTTGTGTGTGTGGGTGTCGGTGTTTGTGTGTCTTTGTGTGTGTGTGCATGTGTGTTTGTGTGTCTGTGTGTGTGTCTTTGTGTGTCTTTGTTTGTATGTTTGGTTGTGTGTGTGTCTGTGTTTGTGTGTTTGGGTGTGGGTTTGGGGGTGTTTCTGTGCACCTATGTATGTTTGTGTGCGCGCGCATGGGTGTATGTTTGCTTTTGTGTGTCTGAGTGTGTGGGGGTGTGCGCGTGTGTTTGTGTGTCTGTGTTTGTGTGTCAGGTGTGTGTGTGTGTGTGCATGTGTGTGTGTGTATTTGTGTGTGGGTGTGGGTGTGTGTCTGTGTTTGTGTGTCTGTGTCTGTGGGTGTGGGTGTGTGTGTGTTTGTGTGTCTGTCTGTATGTCTGTGCGCGTGTGTTTGTGCATCCTTGTGTGTGTGTGTGGGTGTTTGTGTCTTTGAGTGTGTGTGTGGGTGTGTGTGTGTGTTTGTGGGTGAGTGTGCGTGTGTCTGTTTGTGGGTGAGGGTGTCTGTGTTTGTGTACCTGTATTTGTGTGTGTGTGTGTGTGTGTGTGTGTGTTTGGTGCTTTGTGTGTGTTTGTGTGTATATGTGCATGTGTGTGTGTGTGTGTGTGGGTTTGTGTGTCTGTGTTTCTGATTGTGGGTGTGTTTGTGTGTGTTTGGGGGTTATTGTGTGTTTGTGTGTGTGGCTGGGTGGGTGTGTATGTGTGTTTCTGTGTCTGTGTTTCTGGGTTTGTGTGTGTGTGTGTGTTTGTTATTCTGTGTGTCTGTACATATGTGTGTGTTTATGTTTCTGTGTGTGTGTATGTGTGTGTGTTGTGTCTGTGTGGATGTGTGTGTTTGTGTGTTTGTGTGGGGGGGGTTATTGTGTGTGTGTTTATGTGTCTGTTTGTATGCGTGGGTGTGTGTGTTTGTTTGTGTGTCTGTCTGTGTGTGTGTGTGTGTGTTATTTGTGTGTGTCTTTGTGTGTGTGTTTGTGCATCCTTGTATGGGTTTGTGTATTTGTGTGTCTATGTTTGTTTGTGTGTGTTTGTGGGGGTGGGTGTGTGTGTCTGTCTGTGTTTTTGTGTGTTGATGGGTGTGTGTTTATGTGTGTGTGTTTGTGCATCTGTGTTTGTGTGTTTGGTGTCGGTTGGGTTTGTGTGTGTGTTTGTATGTCTGTGTCTGTGTGGGTGTGTGTGTGGGTATTTGTGTTTGTTTGTGTGTCTGTGTTTGTGTGTGTTATTGTGTTTGTGTATGTGTGTGTGGGTGTTTGTGTGTGTATGGTTGTGTATGTGGGTGTTTGTGTGTCTGTGTTTGTATGTGTGTGTGTTTGTGTGTCTGTGTGTATGTGTGGGTGTTTGTTTGTGTTTGTGAGTCTGTGTGTCTGTGTTTGTGTGTTTGGGGTGGGTGGGATTGTGAGTGTATGTTTGTGTGTCTGTGTTTGTGTGTGTGTGTGTGTGGTGTGAGTGTTTGTGTATGTGTGTGTGTGTTTTTGTGTGTTTGGGTGTTTTTGTGTGCATTTGTTTGTGTGTGTGAGTGTGGATGTGTGTGCGTGTTTGTCTGTGTGTGGGGGGCTGGGTTTGGGTGTGTTTGTGTGTCTGTATGTGGGGGGCTGGGTTTGGGTGTGTTTGTGTGTCTGTATGTGTGTGTGTGTGTGTGTTTGTGTATTTGTTTCTCTGTGTTTTTGTGTGTGGGTGTCGGTGTTTGTGTGTCTTTGTGTGTGTGTGCGTGTGTGTGTGTGTGTGTGTTTGTGTGTCTGTGTGTGTGTCTTTGTGTGTCTTTGTTTGTATGTTTGGTTGTGTGTGTGTCTGTGTTTGTGTGTTTGGGTGTGGGTTTGGGGGTGTTTTTGTGCACCGATGTATGCTTGTGTGTGTGCGCATGGGTGTATGTTTGCTTTTGTGTGAGTGTGTGGGGGTGTGCGCGTGTGTTTGTGTGTCTGTGTTTGTGTGTCAGGTGTGTGTGTTTGTGTGTGTGCGTGTGTGTGTGTTTGTTTGTGGGTGTGTGTCTGTGTTTGTGTGTCTGTGTTTGTGTGTCTGTGTCTGTGGGTGTGGGTGTGTGTGTTTTGTATGTGTATATGTGTGTGTGCGTGTGTGTGTGTTTGTGTGTCTGTCTGTGTGTCTGTGTGTGTGTGTTTGTGCATCCTTGTGTGTATGTGTGTGTTTGTGTGTGTGGGTGTGGGTGTGTGTGTGTGTTTGTGGGTGAGTGTGTGTGTGTCTGTTTGTGGGTGAGGGTGTCTGTGTTTGTGTACCTGTGTGTGTGTGTGTTTGTGTGTGTGTGTGTGTGTGTTTGGTGCTTAGTATGTGTTTGTGTGTATATGTGCATGTGTGTGTGTGTGTGTTTGTGTCTGTGGGTTTGTGTGTCTGTGTTTCTGGTTGTGGGTGTGTGTTTCTGTTTGTGTGTGTTTGGGGGGTTATTGTGTGTTTGTGTGTCTGTGTTTCTGGGTTTGTGTGTGTGCGTGTGTTTGTTTTTCTGTGTGTCTGTACGTATGTGTGTGTTTGTGTTTCTTTGTGTGTGTGTATGTGTGTGTGTTGTGTCTGTGTGGATGTTTGTGTTTGTGTGTTTGTGTGTGGGGGTTATTGTGTGTGTGTTTGTGTGTCTGTTTGTATGCGTGGGTGCGTGTGTTTGTTTGTGTGTCTGTCTGTGTGTGTGTTTTTTGTGTGTGTATGTGTCTTAGTGTGTGTGTTTGTGCATCCTCGTATGGGTTTGTGTGTTTGTGTGTCTATGTTTGTGTGTGAGTGTGTTTGTGGGGGTTGGTGTGTGTGTCTGTCTGTGTTTTTGTGTGTTGATGTGTGCGTGTTTATGTGTCTGTGTTTGTGTGTCTGTGTTTGTGTGTTTGGTGTGTGTGTGTTTGTGTGTGTGTGTTTGTATGTCTGTGTCTGTGTGGGTGTGTGTGTGGGTATTTGTGTTTGTTTGTGTGTCTGTGTTTCTGTGTGTTATTGTGGTTGTGTATGTGTATGGGTGTCTTTGTGTGTGGGTGTGTGTGTGTTTTTTTGTGTCTGTGCCTTTGTGTGTGTGTGGATGTGTATTGTGTCTGTGTGTGTTTGTTTATGTGTCTGTGTGTGTTTGTGTGCCTTTGTTTGTGTGTGTGGGTGTGTGTGTGTCTGTGTGTATGTGTGGTTGCATGTGTGTGTTTGTGTGCGTGTGTTTGTGTATGTGGGAGTGGGTGTGAGTTTGTGTGTGTGGTGTGGGTGTGTGTGTGTCGGTGTTTGGGTGTGGGTTTGGGAGTGTTTATGTGCACCTATGTATGCTTGTGTGGGTGTAGTTGTGCACGTGCATTTGTGTGGTTGTGGGTGTGTGTGTGTGTGTGTGTGTTTGTATGTATATGTTTGTGGATGTGGGTGTGTGTGTGTGATTTTGTGTGTGTGGTGTCAGAATGTGTGGGTGTGGGTTTGTGTTTGTATGTGTGTGTCTGTGGGCGTGTAAGTGTGATTATGTGTGTGTGTTTGCCTGTGTGTGTGTTAGTGTGCCTGTGTGTGTGCATGTGTATGTGTGTTTATGTTTGTGTGTGTGGGTGTTTCTGTGTCTGTTTTTGTGTTTGGGCGTTGTGTGTGTTTGTGTGTCTGTGTGTGTGTCGTGTGTGTATGTGTGTGTGTGTGTGAGTGTGTGTTTGTGTGTTGGTGTATCTGTGTGTGTCGGGTGTGCGTGAGTGTTTGTGTGTCTATGTTTGTGTGTGTGTTAGTTTTTGTACTTGTGTGTCTGTGTGTGTGCCTGGTGTGTGGGTTTGTGTATGTGTCTGTGTGTGCGGTTGTGGGTGTGTGTGTGTGTCTTATTGTGTGTCTATCTATGTGGGTGTGGGTGTGAGTGTGTGTTTGTGTGTGTGGTGTGGGTGTGTGTGTGGGTGTGGGTTTGTGTGTGTGGGTGTGTGTGTGTATTTGTGTGTCTGTTTGTGCATCCTCGTGTGTGTGTGTTTGTGGTTATGTTTGTGGGTGTGGGTGTTTGTGTGTTTGTGGGAGAGAGTGTGTGAGTGTGTTTGTGTGTGAGGGTATGTGTGTTTGTGTACCTGTATTTGTGTGTGTGTGTGTTTGTGTGTCTGAGTGTATTTGGGGCTTAGTGTGTGTTTGTGTGCATGTGTGTTTGTGTGTGTGTGTGTGTGTGGGTGGGTTGGTGTGCGTGTGTATTTGTGTGTCTGTGTTTGTGTGTGTGGGTGTGTGTTTGTGCATGTGTGTTTGTGCATCCTCGTGAGTGTGGTGTTTGTGTTAGTGTTTGTGGGTGTCTGTGTATGTCTGTGTTTTTGGGTGTGGGTGCGTGTGTTTGTGGGTAAGGGTGTGTGTTTGATGGTGAGGGTGTGTGTGGGTGAGGGTATGTGTTTGTGTACCCGTATTTGTGTGAGAGAGTGTGTTTGTGTGTCTGTGTTTCTGGGTCTGTGTGTGTGTGTGTGTGTGTGTGTGTGTGTGTGTGTGTGTGTGTGTGTGTGTGTGTGTTTGTTTATCTGTGTGTCTGTGTGTGTGTGTATTTGTTTCCGTGTGGATGTTTGTGTGGGTGTGTGTGTGTTTGTGTGTGTGGGGCCATTGTGTGTGTGTTTGCGTGTCTGTGTGTATGTGTGGGTGTGTGTTTGTGTTTGTGAGTCTGTGTGTCTGTGTTTGTGTGTTTGGTGTGGGTGGGATTGTGTGTGTGTGTTTGTATGTCTGTGTCTGTGTGGGTGTGGGTGTGTGTTTTTGTGTTTGTTTGTGTGTGTTATTGTGTTTGTGTATGTGTGTGTGTGTTTGTGTGTGTAAGGTTGTGTATGTGGGTGTTTGTGTGTCTGTGTTTGTGTGTGTGTGTGTGTGGTGTGTGTGTTTGTGTATTTGTGTGTGTGTGTTTTTGTGTGTTTGGGTATTTTTGTGTGCATTTGTTTGTGTGTGTGAGTGTAGATGTGTGTGCGTGTTTGTCTGTCTGTGTGTGGGGTGTTGGGTTTAGGTGTGTTTGTGTGTCTGTATGTGTGTGTGTGTGTGTCTGTGTATTTGTTTCTCTGTGTTTGTGTGTGTGGGTGTCGGTGTTTGTGTGTCTTTGTGTGTGTGTGCGCGAGTGTGTGTGTTTGTGTGTCTGTGTTTGTGTCTTTTTATGTATGTTTGGTTGTGTGAGTGTCTGTGTTTGTGTGTTTGGGTGTGGGTTTGGGGGTGTTTTTGTGCACCTATGTACGTTTGTGTGTGTGCGCATGAGTGTATGTTTGCTTTTGTGTGTCTGAGTGTGTGGGGAAGTGCGCGTGTGTTTGGGTGTCTGTGTTTGTGTGTCAGGTGTTTGTGTGTGTGTGTGTGTGTGTGTGTGTTTGTGTGTGTGTGTGGGTGTGTGTCTGTGTTTGTGTGTCTGTGTCTGTGGGTGTGTGTGTGTGTGTTGTATGTGTATATGTGTGTGTGTGTGTGTGTTTGTGTGTCTGTGTGTGTGTCTGTGCGTGTGTGTTTGTGCATCCTTGTGTGTGTGTCGGTGTTTGTGTCTGTGGGTGTGGGTGTGTGTGTGTGTGTTTGTGGGTGAGTGTGCGTGTTTCTGTTTGTGGGTGAGGGTGTCTGTGTTTGTGTACCTGTATTTGTGTGTGTGTGTGTGTGTATGTTTGTGTGTCTGTGTTTGTGTGTGTTATTGTGTTTGTGTTTGTGTGTGTGCTGTGTATGTTTGAGTATGTGTGTGTGTGTTTTTGTGTGGTTGGGTGTTTTTGTGTGCATTTGTTTGTGTGTGTGAGTGTAGATGTGTGTGCGTGTTTGTCTGTCTGTGTGTGGGGGGCTGGGTTTGGGTGTGTTTGTGTGTCTGTATGTGTGTGTGTTTGTGTCTGTGTATTTGTTTCTCTGTGTTTGTGTGTGTGGGTGTCGGTGTTTGTGTGTCTTTGTGTCTGTGTGCATGTGTGTGTGTGTGTTTGTGTGTCTGTGTGTGTGTCTTTGTGTGTCTTTGTTTGTATGTTTGGTTGTGTGTGTGTTTGGGTGTGGGTTTGGGGGTGTTTTTGTGCACCTATATATGTTTGTGTGTGCGCGCATGGGTGTACGTTTGCTTTTGTGTGTCTGAGTGTGTGGGGGTGTGCGCGTGTGTTTGTGTGTCTGTGTTTGTGTGTCAGGTGTGTGTGTGTGTGTGTTTGTGTGTGTGTGTGGGTGTGTGTCTGAGTTTGTGTGTCTGTTTCTGTGTTTGTTGGTTTGTGTGTTTTGTATTTGTATATGTGTGTGCGTGTGTGTGTGTTTGTGTGTCTGTCTGTGTGTCTATGCATGTGTGTTTGTGCATCCTTGTGAGTGTGTGGGTGTTTGTGTCTGTGGGTGTGGGTGTGTGTGTGTGTGTTTGTGGGTGACTGTGCATGTTTCTGTTTGTGGGTGATGGTGTCTGTGTTTGTGTACCTCTATTTGTGTGTGTGTCTGTGTGTGTGTGTGTGTGTGTGTATGTGTGTTTGGTGCTTAGTGTGTGCTTGTGTGTATATGTGCGTGTGTGTGTGTGTGTGTGTGGGTTTGTGTGTCTGTGATTCTGGTTGTGTGCGTGTGTGTGTTTGTGTGTCTGTCTGTGTGTCTATGCATGTGTGTTTGTGCATCCTTGTGTGTGTGCAGGTGTTTGTGTCTGTGGGTGTGGGTGTGTGTGTGTGTTTGTGGGTGACTGTGCGTGTTTCTGTTTGTGGGTGAGGGTGTCTGTGTTTCTGTACCTGTATTTGAGTGTGTGTGTGTGTGTGTGTGTGTGTGTGGGGGTTTGTGTGTCTGTGATTCTGGTTGTGTGTGTGTGTGTGTGTTTGTTAATCTGTGTGTCTGTGAGTGTGTATGTTTGTTTCCGTGTGGATGTTTGTGTGGGTGTGTGTGTGTTTGTGTGTCTGTGTGTATGTGTGGGTGTGTGTTTGTGTTTGTGAGTCTGTGTGTCTGTTTTTGTGTGTTTGGTGTGGGTAGGATTGTGTGTGTGTGTTTGTATATCTGTGTCTGTGTGGGTGTGGGTGTGTGTTTTTGTGTTTGTTTGTGTGTCTGTGTTTGTGTGCGTTATTGTGTTTGTGTATGTGTGTGTTTGTTTGTGTGTGTATGGTTGTGTATGTGGGTGTTTGTGTGTCTGTGTTTGTGTATGTGTGTGTGTGTTTTTGTGTGTTTGGGTGTTTTTGTGTGCATTTGTTTGTGTGTGTGAGTGTAGATGTGTGTGCGTGTTTGTCAGTCTGTGTGTGGGGGGCTGGGTTTGGGTGTGTCTGTGTGTCTGTATGTGTGTCTGTGTGTGTGTCCGTGTATTTGTTTCTCTGTGTTTGTGTGTGTGGGTGTCGGTGTTTGTGTGTCTTTGTATGTGTGTGCATATGTGTGTGTGTTTGTGTGTCTGTGTGTGTGTCTTTGTGTGTCTTTTTTTGTATGTTTGGTTGTGTGTGTGTCTGTGTTTGTGTGTTTGGGTCTGGGTTTGCTGGTGGTTTTTTTTGCACCTATGTATGTTTGCTTTTGTGTGTCTGAGTGTGTGGGGGTGTGCGTGTGTGTTTGTGTGTCTGTGTTTGTGTGTCTGGTGTGTGTGTGCGTGTGTGTCTGTGTGTGTGTTTGTGTGTGTGTGTGGGTGGGTGTGTGTCTGTGTTTGTGTGTCTGTGTCTGTGGGTGTGGTTGTGTGTGTTTTGTATGTGTATATGTATGTGTGCGTGTGTGTGTGTTTGTGTGTCTGTCTGTGTGTCTATGCGTGTGTGTTTGTGCATCCTTGTGTGTGTGTGGGTGTTTGTGTCTGTGGGTGTGTGTGTGTGTGTGTTTGTGGGTGAGTGTGCATGTGTCTGTTTGTGGGTGAGGGTGTCTGTGTTTGTGTACCTGTATTTGTGTGTGTGTGTGGGTGTGTGTGTGTTTGTGTGTGTTTGGGGGATTATAGTGTGTTTTTGTGGGTAGGTTTGTATGTGTGCTTGTGTGTCTGTGTTTCTGTGTGTGTATGTGCGTGTGTTTGTTTTTCTGTGTGTCTGTACGTATGTGTGTGTTTGTGTTTCTTTGTGTGTGTGTATGTGTGTGTGCTGTGTCTGTGTGGATGTGTGTGCTTGTGTGTTTGTGTGTTTGTGTGTGGGGGTTATTGTGTGTGTGTTTGTGTGTCTGTGTGTATGTGTGGGTGCGTGTGTTTGTTTGTGTGTCTGTGTGTGTGTGTTTTTTGATTTTGTGTGTGTGTCTTTGTGTGTTTGTGCATCCTCCTGTGGGTTTTTGTGTTCGTGTGTCTATGTTTGTGTGTGTGTGTGTTTGTGGGTGTGGGTGTGTGTGTCTGTCTGTGTTTTTGTGTGTTGATGAGTGTGTGTTTGGGTGTGTGTGTTTGTGTGTCTGTGTTTGTGTGTTTGATGTGGGTGGGTTTGTGTGTGTTTGTTTGTATGTCTGTGTCTGTGTGGGTGTGTGCTTGGGTATTTGTGTACCTATTTATGTTTGTGTGAGTGTAGTTGTGCATGCGCGTTTGTCTGGTTGTGGGTGTGTGTGTATATGTGTTTTTGTATGTATATGTTTGTGGGTGTGGGTGTGTGTGTGTGTCGGAGTTTGTGTGTGTGGTGTGAGATTGTGTGGGTGTGGGTTTGTGTTTGTATGTGTGTGTCTGTGGGCGTGTGAGTGTGATTATGTGTGTGTGTTTGCCTGTGTGTGTGTTAGTGTGCCTGTGTGCGTGCATGTGTTTGTGTGTTTATGTTTGTGTGTATGGGTGTTTCTGTGTCTGTTTTTGTGTGTCTGTGATTCTGGTTGTGTGTGTGTGTGTGTGGGTGAGTGTGTATTTGTGTTCGTGTGTCTGTGTTTCTGGGTCTGTGTGTGTGTGTGTGTGTGTGTGTTTGTTCATCTGTGTGTCTGTGTGTGTGTATTTGTTTCCGTGTGGATGTTTGTGTGGGTGTGTGTGTGTTTGTGTGTGTGGGGCCGTTTTGTGTGTGTTTGTGTGTCTGTGTGTATGTGTGGGTGTGGGTTTGTGAGTCTGTGTGTCTGTGTTTGTGTGTTTGGTGTGGGTGGGATTGTGTGTGTGTGTTTGTATGTCTGTGTCTGTGTGGGTGTGGGTGTGTGTTTTTGTGTTTGTTTGTGTGTCTGTGTTTGTGTGTGTTATTGTGTTTGTGTGTGTGTGTTTGTGTGTGTATGGTTGTGTATGTGGGTGTTTGTGTGTCTGTGTTTGTGTGTGTGTGTGTGGTGTGTGTGTTTGTGTATGTGTGTGTGTGTTTTTGTGTGTTTGGGTATTTTTGTGTGCATTTGTTTGTGTGTGTGAGTGTAGATGTGTGTGAGTGTTTGTCTGTCTGTTTGTGGGGGGCTGGGTTTGGGTGTGTTTGTGTGTCTGTATGTGTGTCTGTGTGTGTCTGTGTGTTTGTTTCTCTGTGTTTGTGTGTGTGGGTGTCGGTGTTTGTGTGTCTTTGTATGTGTCTGCGTGAGTGTGTGTGTTTGTGTGTCTGTGTGTGTGTCTTTGTGTGTCTTTGTTTGTATGTTTGGTTGAGTGTGTGTCTGTGTTTGTGTGTTTGAGTGTGGGTTTGGCGGTGTTTTTGTGCACCGATGTATATTTGTGTGTGTGCGCATGGGTGTATTTTTGCTTTTGTGTGTCTGAGTGTGTGGGGTTGTGCAGGTGTGTTTGTGTGTCTGTGTTTGTGTGTCAGGTGTGTGTGTGTGTGTGCATGTGTGTTTGTGTGTTTGTGTGTGTGTGTGGGTGTGTGTCTGTGTTTGTGTTTCTGTGTCTGTGGGTGTGGGTGTGTGTGTTTTGTGTATGTATATGTGTGTGTGCATTTGTGTGTGTTTGTGTGTCTGTCTGTGTGTCTGTGCATGTGTGTTTGTGCATCCTTGTGTGTGTGTGGGTGTTTGTGTCTGTGGGTGTGGGTGTGTGTGTGTTTGTGGGTGAGTGTGCGTGTGTCTGTTTGTGGGTGAGGGTGCCTGTGTTTGTGTGTGTTAGGGGGGTTATTGTGTGTTTGTGTGTGTGGGTGGGTGGGTGTGTATGTGTGTTTGTGTGTCTGTCTTTCTGGGTGTGTGTGTGTGCGATTTTTTTTTTCTGTGTGTCTGTATGTATGAGTGTGTTTGTGTTTCTTTTTGTGTGTGTATGTGTGTGTGTTGTGTCTGTGTGGATGTGTGTGTTTGTGTGTGGGGGTTATTGTGTGTGTGTTTGTGTGTCTGTGTGAATGCGTGCGTGCGTGTGTTTGTTTGTGTGTCTGTCTGTGTGTGTGTGTTTTTTTGTGTGTGTGTCTTTGTGTGTGTGTTTGTGCATCATCGTATGGGTTTTATGTGTTTGTGTGTCTATGTTTGTGTGTGTGTGTGTTTGTGGGTGTTGGTGTGTGTGTCTGTCTGTGTTTTTGTGTGTTGATGAGTGTGTGTTTATGTGTGTGTGTTTGTGTGTCTGTGTTTGTGTGATTGGTGTGGGTGGGTTTGTGAGTCTGTGTTTGTATGTCTGTGTCTGTGTGGGAGTGTGTGTGGGCATTTGTGTTTGTTTGTGTGTCTGTGTTTGTGTGTGTTATTATGGTTGTGTATGTGTATGGGTGTCTGTGTGTGTGGGTGTGTGTGTGTTTTTTTGTGTCTGTGCCTTTGTGTGTGTGTGGATATGTTTTGTGTCTGTGTGTGTTTGTGTGTCTGTGTTTGTGTGTGTTATTATGGTTGTGTATGTGTATGGGTGTCTGTGTGTGTGTGTGTGTGTGTGTTTTTTTGTGTCTGTGCCTTTGTGTGTGTGTGTGGATGTGTTTTGTGTCTGTCTGTGTTTGTTTATGTGTGTGTGTGTGTTTGTGTGTCTTTTTTTGTGTGTGTGGGTGTGTGTGTGTCTATGTGTATGTGTGGTTGCGTGTGTGTGTTTGTGTGCCTGTGTTTGTGTGTGTGGGAGTGGGTGTGAGTTTGTGTGTGTGGTGTGTGTGTGTGTGTGTCAGTGTTTGTGTGTTTTGGTGTGGGTTTGGGAGTGTTTATGTGCACCTATGTATGCTTGTGTGGGTGTAGTTGTGCGCGCGCATTTGTGTGGTTGTGTGTGTGTGTGTGTGTGTTTGTTTTTGTATGTATATGTTTGTGGGTGTGGGTGTGTGTGTGTGAGTTTTTGTGTGTTGTGTGAGAATGTGTGGGTGTGGGTTTGTGTTTGTATGTGTGTGTCTGTGGGCGTGTGAGTTTGATTATGTGTGTGTGTTTGCTTGTGTGTGTGTTAGTGTGCCTGTGTGTGCATGTGTATGTGTGTTTATGTTTGTGTGTGTGGGTGTTTCTGTGTCTGTTTTTGTGTTTAGGTGTTGTGTGTGTTTGTGTGTCTGTGTGTGTGTCGGGTGTGTGTGTGTGTGTGTGTGTGTGTGTGTGTGTGAGTGTGTGTGTGTGTGTGTTGGTGTATCTGTGTGTGTCGGGTGTACGTGAGTGTTTGTGTGTCTATGTTTGTGTGTGTGTTAGTTTTTGTACTTGTGTGTCTGTGTGTGTGTGCCTGGTGTGTGTGTTTGTGTGTGTGTCTGTGTGTGCGGTTGTGGGTGTGTGTGTGTGTCTTATTGTGTGTCTATCTATGTGGGTGTGGGTGTGAGTGTGTGTTTGTGTGTGTGGTGTGGGTGTGTGGGTGGGTGTGGGTTTGTGTGTGTGGGTGTGTGTGTGTGTATTTGTGGGTGAGTGTGCGTGTGTCTGTTTGTGGGTGAGGGTGTCTGTGTTTGTGTACCTGTATTTGTGTGTGTGTGTGTGTGTGTGTGTGTCTGTGTGTTTGGTGCTTAGTGTGTGTTTGTGTGTATATGTGTGTGTATGTGTGTGTGTGTGTGTGTTTGTGTGTCCGTGATTCTGGTTCTGTGTCTGTGTGTGTGGGAGAGTGTGTATGTGTGTTTGTGTGTCTGTGTTTCTGGGTCTGTGTGTATGTGTTTCTTTATCTGTGTGTCTGTGTGTGTGTATGTTTGTTTCCGTGTGGATGTTTGTGTGGGTGTGTGTGTGTTTGTGTGTGGGGGGCCGTTGTGTGTGTGTTTGTGTGTCTGTGTGTATGTGTGGGTGTGCGTTTGTGTTTGTGAGTCTGTGTGTCCGTGTTTGTGTGTTTGGGGTGGGTGGGATTGTGTGTGTGTGTGTTTGTATGTCTGTGTCTGTGTGGGTGTGGGTGTGTGTTTTCGTGTATGTTTGTGTGTCTGTGTTTGTGTGTGTTATTGTGTTTGTGTTTGTGTGTGTGTGTGTGTGTGTGTGGTGTGTATGTTTGTGTATGTGTGTGTGTGTGTTTTTGTGTGTTTGGGTGTTTTGTGTGCATTTGTTTGTGTGTGTGAATGTAGATGTGTGTGCGTGTTTGTCTGTGTGTGGGGTGCTGGGTTTGGGTGTGTTTGTGTGTCTGTATGTGTGTGTGTGTGTGTCTGTGTATTTGTTTCTCTGTGTTTGTGTATGTGGGTGTCGGTGTTTGTGTGTCTTTGTGTGTGTGTGCATGTGTGTGTGTTTGTGTATCTCTGTGTGTGTCTTTGTGTGTCTTTGTTTGTATGTTTGGTTGTGTGTGTGTCTGTGTTTGTGTGTTTGGGTGTGGGTTTGGGGGTGTTTTTGTGCACCTATGTATGTTTGTGTGTGCGCGCATGGGTGTATGTTTTCTTTTGTGTGTCTGAGTGTGTGGGGGTGTTCGCGTGTGTTTGTGTGTCTGTGTTTGTGTGTCAGGTGTGTGTGTGTGTGTGTTTTTGTGTGTGTGTGGGTGTGTGTCTGAGTTTGTGTGTCTGTGTCTGTGGGTGTGTGTGTGTGTTTTGTATGTGTATATCTGTGTGTGTGTGTTTGTGTGTCTGTCTGTGTGTCTATGCGTGTGTGTTTGTGCATCCTTTTGTTTGTGTGGGTGTTTGTGTCTGTGGGTGTGGGTGTGTGTGTGTTTGTGGGTGAGTGTGCGTGTTTCTGTTTGTGGGTGAGGGTGTCTGTGGTTGTGTACCTCTATTTGTGTGTGTGTGTGTGTGTGTGTGTGTGTGTGTGTGTGTGTGTGTCTGTGTGTGTGGGTTTGTGTGTCTGTGATTCTGGTTGTGTGCGTGTGTGTGTGGGTGTGTGTGGGTGAGTGTGTATGTGTGTGGGTGTGTCTGTGTTTCTGGGTCTGTGTGTGTGTGTCTGTTTGTTTATCTGTGTGTGTGTATGTTTGTTTCCGTGAGGATGTCTGTGTGGGTGTGTGTGTGTTTGTGTGTGTGGGGCCGTTGTGTGTGTGTCTGTGTGTATGTGTGGGTGTGTGTTTGTGTTTGTGAGTCTGTGTGTCTGTGTTTGTGTGTTTGGTGTGGGTGGGATTGTGTGTTTGTGTTTGTATGTCTGTGTCTGTGTGGGTGTGGGTGTGTGTTTTTGTGTTTGTTTGTGTGTCTGTGTTTGTGTGTGTTATTGTGTTTGTGTATGTGTGTGTGTGTTTGTGTGTGTATGGTTGTGTATGTGGGTGTTTGTGTGTCTGTGTTTGTGTGTGTGTGTGTGGTGTGTGTGTTTGTGTATGTGTGTGTGTGTGTGTTTTTGTGTGTTTGGGTGTTTTTGTGTGCATTTGTTTGTGTGTGTGAGTGTAGATGTGTGTGCGTGTTTGTCTGTCTGTGTGTGGGTGGCTGGGTTTGGGTGTGTCTGTGTGTCTGTATGTGTGTGTGTGTGTGTCTGTGTATTTGTTTCTCTATGTTTGTGTGTGTGGGTGTCGGTGTTTGCGTGTCTTTGTGTGTGTGTGCATGTGTGTGTGTGTGTTTGTGTGTCTGTGTGTGTCTTTGTGTGTCTTTGTTTGTATGTTTGGTTGTGTGTGTGTCTGTGTTTGTGTGTTTGGGTGTGGGTTTGTTGGTGTTTTTGTGCACCTATGTATGTTTGCTTTTGTGTGTCTGAGTGTGTGGGGGTGTGCGCGTGTGTTTGTGTGTCTGTGTTTGTTTGTCAGGTGTGTTTGTGCATGTGTGTGTGTGTGTGTTTGTGTGTGTGTGTGGGTTTGTGTCTGTGTTTGTTTGTCTGTGTCTGTGGGTGTGGTTATGTGTGTTTTGTATGTGTATATGTGTGTGTGCGTGTGTGTGTGTTTGTGTGTCTGTCTGTGCGTCTATGCGTGTGTGTTTGTGCATCCTTGTGTGTGTGTGGGTGTTTGTGTCCGTGGGTTTGGGTGTCTGTTTGTGTGTTTGTGGGTGAGTGTGCATGTGTCTGTTAGTGGGTGAGGGTGTCTGTGTTTGTGTACCTGTATTTGTGTGTGTGTGTGTGTGTGTGTGTGTGTGTGTGTGTGTGTGTTTGGTGCTTATTGTGTGTTTGTGTGTATATGTGTGTGTGTGTGTGTGTGTCTTTGGGTTTGTGTGTCTGTGTTTCTGGTTGTGGGTGTGTGTGTGTTTGGTGTGTTATAGTGTGTTTTTGTGGGTAGGTTTGTATGTGTGCTTGTGTGTCTGTGTTTCTGGGTGTGTGTGTGTGCGTGTGTTTGTTTTTCTGTGTGTCTGTACGTATGTGTGTGTTTGTGTTTCTTTATGTGTGTGTATCTGTGTGTGCTGTGTCTGTGTGGATGTGTGTGCTTGTGTGTTTGTGTGGGGGGTTATTGTGTGTGTGTTTGTGTGTCTATGTGTATGTGTGGGTGCGTGTGTTTGTTTGTGTGTCTGTCTGTGTGTGTGTTTTTTGATTGTGTGTGTGTGTGTCTTTGTTTGTGTGTTTGTGCATCCTCCTGTGGGTTTGTGTGTTTGTGTGTCTATGTTTGTGTGTGTGTGTGTTTGTGTGTGTGTGTTTGTGTGTCTGTGTTTGTGTGTTTGATGTGGGTGGGTTTGTGTGTGTGTGTTTGTATGTCTGTGTGTGTGTGGGTGTGTGTGTGTGGGTATTTGTGTTTGTTTGTGTGTCTGTGTTTCTGTGTGTTATTGTGGTTGTGTATGTGTATGGGTGTTTGTGTGTGTGGGTGTGTGTGTTTTTTTTGTGTCTGTGCCTTTGTGTGTGTGTGGATGTGGTTTGTGTCTGTGTGTGTTTGTTTATGTGTCTATGTGTGTTTGTGTGCCTTTGTGTGTGTGGGTGTGTGTGTGTCTGTGTGTATGTGTGGGTGCGTGTGTGTGTTTGTGTGCCTATGTTTGTGTATGTGGGAGTGGGTGTGAGTTTGTGTGTGTGGTGTGGGTGTGTGTGTGTCGGGGTTTGTGTGTTTGGGTGTGGGTTTGGGAGTGTTTATGTGCACCTATGTATGTTTGTGTGGGTGTAGTTGTGCATGTGCGTTTGTGTGGTTGTGGGTGTGTGTGTGTGTGTGTGTGTGTTTGTAAGTATATGTTTGTGGGTGTGGGTGTGTGTGTGTGAGTTTGTGTGTGTGGTGTGAGATTGTGTGGGTGTGGGTTTGTGTTTGTATGTGTGTGTCTGTGGGCGTGTGAGTGTGATTATGTGTGTGTGTTTGCGTGTGGCTGTGTTAGTGTGCCTGTGTGTGTGCATGTGTTTGTGTGTTTATGTTTGTGTGTGTGTGTGTTTCTGTGTTTGTTTTTGTGTGTCTGTGATTCAGGTTTGTGTGTTTGGGTATTTTTGTGTGCGTTTGTTTGTGTGCGTGAGTGTAGATGTGTGTGCGTGTTTGTCTGTCTGTGTGTGGGGGCCTGGGTTTGGATGTATTTGTGTGTCTGTATGTGTGTGTGTGTGTGTCTGTGTATTTGTTTCTCTGTGTTTGTGTGTGTGGGTATGTGTGTTTGTATACCTGTATTTGTGTGTTTGTGTGTTTGTGTGTATGTGTGTTTGTGTGTGTGTGTGGGTTTGTGTGTCTTTGTTTCTGGTTGTGGGTGTGTGTGTGTGTGTGTGTGTGTTTTTGTGTTTGTGTGTGTGCGTGTGTGTGTGTTTGTGTGTCTGTCTGTGTGTCTGTGCGTGTGTGTTTGTGCATCCTTGTGTGTGTGTGGGTGTTTGTGTCTGTGGGTCTGGGTGTGTGTGTGTGTGTGTTTGTGGGTGAGTGTGCGTGTGTCTGTTTGTGGGTGAGGGTGTCTGTGTTTGTGTACCTGTATTTGTGTGTGTGTGTTTGTGTGTGTGTATGTATTTGGTGCTTAGTGTGTGCTTGTATGTATATGTGCGTGTGTGTGTGTGTGTGTTTGTGTGTGCGGGTTTGTGTGTCTGTGATTCTGGTTGTGTGCGTGTGTGTGGGTGAGTGTGTATGTGTGTTTCTGTGTCTGTGTTTCTGGGTCTGTGTGTGTTTGTGTGTGTGTGTTTGTTCATCTGTTTGTCTGTGTGTGTGTGTTTTTTTTTCCGTGTGGATGTTTGTGTGGGTGTATGTGTGTGTTTGTGAGTGTGGGGCCGTTGTGTGTGTGTTTGTGTGTCTGTGTGTATGTGTGGGTGTGTGTTTGTGTTTGTGAGTCTGTGTGTCTGTGTTTGTGTGTTTGGTGTGGGTGGGATTGTGTCTGTGTCTTTGTATGTCTGTGTCTGTGTGGGTGTGGGTTCTTGTGTTTGTTTGTGTGTCTGTGTTTGTGTGTGTCATTGTGTTTGTGTATGTGTGTGTGTGTTTGTGTGTGTACGGTTGTGTATGTGGGTGTCTGTGTTTCTGTGTTTGTGTATCTGTGTGTGTGTTTTTGTGTGTTTGGGTGTTTTTATGTGCATTTGTTTGTGTGTGTGAGTGTAGATGTGTCTGCGTGTTTGTCTGTCTGTGTGTGGGGGGCTGGGTTTGGGTGTGTTTGTGTGGCTGTATGTGTGTGTGTGTGTTTCTGTGTATTTGTTTCTCTGTGTTTGTGTGTGTGGGTGTGTGTGTTTGTGTACCTGTATTTGTGTGTGTTTGTGTTTGTGTGTCTGAGTGTATTTGGGGCTTAGTTTGTGTTTGTGTGTATGTGTGTTTGTGTGTGTGTGGGGGGGGCGGTTTGTGTGTCTGTGTTTCTGGTTGTGGGTGTGTGTGGGTGGGTTTGAGTGTGTGTATTTGTATATCTGTGTCTATGTGGGTGTGGGTGTGGCTGTTTGTGTTTGTTTTGTGTCTGTTTTTGTGGGTGTTATTGTGGTTGTGTATGTGTGTGGGTGTTTTTGTGTGTGGGTGTGGGTGTGTGTTTTGTGTCTGTGCCTGTATGTGTGTGTGGGTGGATGTGTTTTTTGTCTGTGTGTGTTTGTGTGTCTTTGTTTGTGGGTGTGGGTGTGTGTGTGTCTGTGTGTATGTGTGGGTGTGGGTGTGTGTTTGTGTGCCTGTGTTTGTGTATGTGGCAGTGGGTGTGAGTTTGTGTGTGTGGTGTGGTTGTGTGTGTGTGTCGGTGTTTGTGTGTTTGGGTGTGGGTTTGGGAGTGTTTATGTGCACCTATGTATGTTTGTGTGGGTGTAGTTGTGCGCGCACGTTTGTGTGGTTGTGGGTGTGTGTGTGTGTTCGTGTGTGTTTTTGTATGCATATGTTTGTGGGTGTGGGTGTGTGTGTGTGAGTTTGTGTGTGTGGTGTGGGAATGTGTGGGTGGGGGTTTGAGTTTGTATGTGTGTGTCTGTGGGCGTGTGAGTGTGATTATGTGTGTGTGTTTGCGTGTGTGTGTGATAGTGTGCCTGTGTGTGTGCCTGGTGTGTGGGTTTGTGTGTCTGTGTGTGCGGTTGTGGGTGTGTGTGTGTGTGTGTGTTATTGTGTGTCTATCTATGTGGGTGTGGGTGTGAGTGTGTGTTTTTGTGTGTGGTGTGGGTGTGTGTGTGGGTGTGGGTTTGTGTGTGTGGGTATGTGTGTGTGTTTGTGCATCCTCGTGTGTGTGTGTTTGTGGTTATGTTTGTGGGTGTGGGTGTGTGTGTGTGTGTGTTTGTTGGAGAGGGCTTGTGAGTCTGTTTGTGTGTGAGGGTGTGTGTGTTTGTGTACCTGTATTTGTGTGTGTGTGTGTTTGTGTGTTGGGGGTATTTGGGGCTTAGTGTGTGTTTGTGTGTATTTGTGTCTGTGTATGTGTGTGGGTATGTGTGTCTGTGTTTCTGGTTGTGGGTGTGTGTGTGTGTGTTTGTGTGTGTTTGGGTGGTATTGTGTGTTTGGGTGGTATTGTGTGTTTGTGTGTGTGTGTGGGGTGGGGTTGTGTGTGTGTTTGTGTGTCTGTGTGTATGTGTGGGTGCGTGTGTGTGTTTGTGTATCTGTGTGTGTATGTGTGTACTTTGTGTGTGTGTGTGTGTGTGTGTGTGTGTGTGCTTTGTGTATGTGTGTGTCTTTGTGTGTGTGTTTGAGCATCCTCATGTGTGTGTGGTTGATGTGTTGGTGTGTGTGTTTGTGTGTCTATGTTTGTGTGTGTGTGTGGTTGTGTGTGTGGGTGTGTGTGCCCGTCTGTTTTTTTGTGTGTTCATTTGTGTGTCTGTGTGTGTGTGGGTCTTTGTGTTTGTTTGTGTGTCTGTGTTTGTGTGCGTTATTGTGGTTGTGTATGTGTGTGGGTGTTTGTGTGTGTGTGTCTTTTTGTGTCTGTGCCTGTGTTTGTGTGTGTGTGTGTGGATGTGTTTTGTGTCTGTGTGTGTTGTTTATGTGTACGTGTGTGTTTATGTGTCTGTGTGGGTGTGGGTGTGTGTGTCTGTGTGTATGTGTGGGTGCGTGTGTGTGTTTGTGTGCCTGTGTTTGTGTATGTGCGAGTGGGTGTGAGTTTGTGTGTGTGCTGTGGGTGTGTGTGTGTCTGTGTTTGAGTGTGGGTTTGGGTGTGTTTCTGTGCACCGCACTGTGTGTAGTTGTAGTTGTGTATGCGTGTTTGTGTGTCGGTGTGTGTGGTTGTGGCTGTGTGTGTGTGTTTTTGTGTGTCTATGATTGTGGTTGTGGGTGTATGTGTGAGTTTGTGTGTGCGGTGTGGGTGTGTGTGTGTGAGTGGGTTTGTTTTTGTGTGTGTGTGTGTGTCTGTGGGCGTGTGAGCATGATTACGTGTGTGTGTTAGTGTGTGTGTTTTAGTGTGCCTGTGTGTGTTCATGTGTGTGGGTGTTTCTGAGTGTGCATGTGTGTGTGTGTTCATGTGTGTGTTTGTGTATGTGGGTGGGGGGTGTGCGTGCGTGTTTGTGAGTCTATGTTTGTGTGTGTGAGTTTTTGTGTTTGTGTGTCTGTGTGTGTGTTGGTGTGTGTGTGTGTGTGTTTGTGTGTGTGTGTTTGTGTGTCTGTGCGTGTGTGTCTGGTTGTGTGTGTGTGTGTGTCTTTATTTGTCTTTGTTTGTGTGTGTGTGTCTGTGTCTGTGTCTTTGTTTGTGTGTGGATGTGGGTGTGTGTGTGTTTTTTGTGAGCCTTTGTTTGTGTGTGAGTGTAGATGTGTGTGCATGTTTGTCTGTCTGTGTTGAGGGGGTGGGTTTGGGTGTGTTTGTGCGTCTGTATGTGTCTGGATGTGTCTGTGTATTGGTTTCTCTGTGTTTGTGTGTGTGGGTGTGGGTGTGTGCTTGTTTGTCCGTGTGTTTGTGTTTGTGTGTCTTTGTTTGTATGTTTGGTTGTGTGTGTGTTTGTGTTTGTGTGCTTGGGTGTGTGTTTCGGTGTGTTTTTGTGCACCTATGTATGTTTGTGTATGTCCGTATGGGTGCATGTTTGTGTTTGTGTGTCTTTGTGTATGTGGGTGTGTGTGTATGTCTGTGTTTGTGGGTGTGTGTGTGTGTGTGTTTGTGGGTGAGGGTGAAGGTGTGCGTGTGTGTTTGTGGGTGAGGGTGTGTGTGTTTGTGTGTCTGTGTGTGTGTCTTTGTGTGTCTTTGTTTGTATGTTTGGTTGTTTGTGTCTCTATGTTTGTGTGTTTGTTTGTGTGTCTGTGTGTGTTTGTGTGTCTTTGTGTGTGTGTGTGTGTGTGTCTGTGTGTATGTGTGGGTGCCTGTGTGTGTTTGTGTGCCTGTGTTTGTGTATGTGGGAGTGGGTGTGAGTTTGTGTGTGTGTGTCGGTGTTTGTGTGTTTGTGTGTGGGTTTAGGTGTGTTTCTGTGCACCTATGTATGTGTGTGTGTGTGTAGTTGTGTGCGCGTGTTTGTGTGGTTGTGGGTGTGTGTGTTTGTGTGTGTTTTTGTGTGTATATGTTTGTTGGTATGGGTGTGGGTGTGTGTGTGAGTTTGTGTGTGTGATGTGGGAATGTGGGGTGTGGGTTTGTGTTTGTGTGTATGTGTCTGTGGGTGTGTGAGTGTGATTATGTGTGTGTGTTTGTGTGCATGTGTGTTATTGTGCCTGTGTGTGTGCATGTGTGTGTGTGTTTGTGTTTGTGTGTGTGGGTGTTTCGGTGTGTGTGTCGGGTGTGTGTGTGTGTGTGTGTGTGTGAGTGTGTGTGTGTGTGTGTTAGTGTGCCTGTGTGTGGGTGTTTCTGAGTGAGCATGTGTGTGTGTGTTTGTGTATGTGGGTGGGGAGTGTGCGTGCGTGTTTGTGAGTCTATGTTTGTGTGTGTGAGTTTTTGTGTTTATGTGTCTGTGTGTGTGTTGGTGTGTGTGTGGATGTTTGTGTGTGTGTGTGTTTGTGTGTCTGTGCGTGTGTGTCTGGTTGTGTGTGTGTGTGTGTGTCTTTATTTGTCTTTGTTCGTGTGTGTGTGTCTGTGTCTGTGTCTTTGTTTGTGTGTGGATGTGGGTGTGTGTGTTTTTTTGTGTGCCTTTGTTTGTGTGTGAGTGTAGATGTGTGTGCATGTTTGTCTGTCTGTGTTGGGGGGGTGGGTTTGGGTGTGTTTGTGTGTCTTATGTGTCTGGGTGTGTCTGTGTATTGGTTTCTCTGTGTTTGTGTGTGTGGGTGTGGGTGTGTGCTTGTATATCCGTGTGTTTGTCTTTGTGTGTCTTTGTATGTTTGGTTGTGTGTGTGTTTGTGTTTGTGTGTTTGGGTGTGTGTTTGGGTGTGTTTCTGTGCACCTATGTATGTTTGGGTATGTCCGCATGGGTGCATGTTTGTGTTTGTGTGTCTTTGTGTATGTGGGTGCGCGTGTGTGTTTGTGTGTCTGTGTTTGTGTGTATGGGTGTGTGTGTTTGTGTGTCATTGTGTGTGTGTCAGGTATGTGTGTGTGTATTTGTGTGTGTGGGTGTTTGTGTGTGTGTGTGGGTGTGTGTCTTTGTTTGTGTGTGTGGGAGTGTGTGTGTTTTGTATGTGTATATGTGTGTGTGTGTGTGTGTGTGTTTATGTGTCTGTGCGTGTGTGTTTGTGCATCCTCGTGTGTGTGATGTTTGTGTTTGTGGGTGTGTGTGTATGTCTGTGTTTGTGGGTGTGGGTGTGTGTTTGTGTTTGTGGGTGAGGGTGTGTGTGTGTGTGTTTGTGGGTGAGGGTGTGTGTGTTTGTGTGTCTGTGTGTGTGTCTTTGTGTGTCTTTGTTTGTATGTTTGGTTGTGTGTGTCTCTGTGTTTGCGTGATTGGGTGTGTGTTTGGGTGTGTGTTAGGGTGTGTTTTTGTGCACCTATGTATGTTTGTGTGTGCGTGCATGGGTGCATGTTTGTGTTTCTGTGTCTGTGTGTGTTTGTGGGTGTGTGTGTCAGGTGTGTGTATGTCTGTGTGTGCGTGTGCATTTGTGTGTGTGGGTGTGTGTGTCTGTGTTTGTGTATCTGTGTTTGTGGGTGTGTTTTATTGTGGGTGTGTGTGTGTGTGTCCGTCTGTGTTTTGTGTGTGTGTGTGTGTTTGTGTGTCTGTGTTTGTATGTTTTGTGTGCATTGGTTTGTGTGTGTGTGTTTGTATGTCTGTGACTATGTGGGTGTTTGTGTTTGTTTTCGTGTCTGTTTTGTGGGTGTTATTATGGTTGTGTATGTGTGTGGGTATTTGTGTGTGTGGGTGTGTGTTTTTGTGTCTGTGCCTGTGTGTGTGTGTGTGTGTGGATGTGTTTTGTGTCTGTGTGTGTTTGTTTGTGTGTTTGTGTGTCTTTGTTTGTGTGTGTGTGTGGTTGTGTGTGGCTGTGTGTATGTGTGGGTGCCTGTGTGTGTTTGTGTGCCTGTGTTTGTGTATGTGGGAGTGGGTGTGAGTTTGTGTGTGTGTGTCGGTGTTTGTGTGTTTGTGTTTGGGTTTGGGTGTGTTTCTGTGCACCTATGTATGTGTGTGTGGGTGTAGTTGTGTGCGCGTGTTTGTGTGGTTGTTGGTGTGTGTGTGTGTGTGTGCTTTTGTGTGTATATGTTTGTGGGTGTTGGTGTGGGTGTGTGTGTGAGTTTGTGTGTGTGGTGTGGGAATGTGTTGGTGTGGGTTTGTGTTTGTGTGTGTGTGTCTGTGGGTGTGTGAGCGTGAATAATGTGTGTGTGTTTCTGTGCATGTTTGTTAGTGTGCATGTGTGTGTGTGTTTGTGTTTGAGTGTGTGTGTGTTTCTGTGTCTGTTTTTGTGTGTGTGGGTGTTGTGTGTGTTTCTGTGTCTGTGTGTGTGTCGGGTGTGTGTGTGTGTGTGTGAGTGTGTGTGTGTTGGTGTATCTGTGTGTGTCAGGTGTGCGTGCGTGTTTGTGTGTCTATGTTTGTGGAAGTGTGTGTTTGTGTGTGGGGGGTTGTGTGTCTGTGTGGGTGTGGGTGTGGGTTTGTGTGTGTGTGTTTGTGGGCGAGTGTGTGCCTTTTTTGTGTGTGTGGGGGTGTGTTTGTCTTTGTGTGTTTGTGTGTGTGTGTTTGTGGGTGAGGGTGTGTGTGTTTGTGTGTCTGTGTGTGTGTCTTTGTGTGTCTTTGTTTGTATGTTTGGTTGTGTCTGTGTTTGTGTGTTTGGGTGTGGGTTTGGGTGTGTTTTTGTGCACCTTTGTATGTTTGTGTGCGTGCGCATGGGTGTAAGTTTGTGTTTGTGTGTCTGTGTGTGTGTTGTTGTGTGTGTGTGTTTGTGTGTATGTGTTTGTGTGTGTGAGTGTTTGTGTTTTTGCGTCGGTGTGTGTGTGTCAAGTGTGTGTGTCTGTGTGAGTGTGCTTGCGTGTGTGTGGGTGTGTGTGTGGGGGTGTGTCTGTGTTTGTGTGTCTATGTTTGTGGGTGTTTGTGTGTTTTGTATGTGTATATGTGGCTGTGTGTGTGTGTGTTTGTGTGTCTGTGTGTGTGTGTTTGTGCATCCTCATGTGTGTGTGTTTGTCTCTGTGTTTGTGGGTGTGTGTGTGTGTTTGTGGGTGAGGGTTTTTGTGCTTGTGTACCTGTATTTGTGTGTGTGTGTGTTTATGTGTCTTGTGTGTATTTGGGGCTTAGTGTGTGTTTGTGTGTATTTGAGTTTGTGTGTTTGTGTGTGTGTGGCTGGGTTTGTGTGTCTGTGTTTCTGGTTGTGGGTGTGTGTGTTTGTGTGTGTTGGGGGGGGGTATTGTGTGTTTGTGTGTGTGTGTGTGGGTGGATGTGTATGTGTGTGGGTGTGTGGGTGTGGGTGTGTGTGTGTGTGTGTTTTTGTGTATGTGCCAGTGTGTGTGTGTGTGTGGATGTGTTTTGTGTCTCTGTGTTTGTTTATGTGTCTGTGTGTGTTTGTGTGTCGGTGTGGGTGTGGGTGTGTGTGTCTGTGTGTATGTGTGGGTGCGTGTGCGTGTTTGTATGCCTGTGTTTGTGTATGTGGGAGTGGGTGTGAGTTTGTGTGTGTGGTGTGGGTGTGTGTGTGTCTGTGTTTGTGTGTTTGGGTGTGGGTTTGGGTGTGTTTCTGTGCACCTATGTATATGTGTGTGGGTGTAGTTGTGTATGCGTGTTTGTGTGTCTGTGTGTGTGGTTGTGTGTGTGTGTGTGTGTGTGTGTTTTTATGTGTCTAGGTTTGTGGGTGTGGGTATGTGTGTGGTTTTGTGTGTGTGGGTGGGTGTGTGTGGGTGTGGGTTTTTGTTTGTGTGTGTGTGTCTGTGGGTGTGTGAGCATGATTATGTGTGTGTGTTTGTGTGTGTGTGTTAGTGTGCCTGTGTGTGCATGTGTGTGTGGGTGTTTGTGTTTGTCTGTGTGTGGGTGTTTCTGTGTGTGCATGTGTGTGTGTTTGTGTGTTTGCTTGTGTATGTGGGTGGGGGGTGTGCGTGCGTGTTTGTGAGTCTATGTTTGTGTGTGTGAGTTTTTGTGTTTGTGTGTCTATGTGTGTCTGTGTTGGGGTGTGTGTGTGTGGGTGTGTGTGCGTGCGTGTGTGTGTGTGTGTGTGTGGGTGTGGGTTTGTGTGTGTGTGTGTGTTTTTGTGTGTCTATGTTTGTGGGTGTGGGTGTGTGTGTGGCTTTGTGTGTGTGGGTGGGTGTGTGTGGGTGTGGGTTTTTGTTTGTGTGTGTGTGTCTGTGGGTGGGTGTGTTTTTGTGTGTCTGTGTGTGAGAGTTTGGATGTGTATGTTTTTGTGTGTGTGTGGGTGTGGGTTTGTGTGTGTGTGTTTGTGGGTGAGTGTGTTTATTTTTTGTGTGGGTGGGTTTGTGTGGGTGTGTTTGTATGTCTGTGTCTGTGTGGGTCTTGGTGTTTGTTTTTGTTTCTGTTTGTTTGTGTGTCTGTGTTAGTGTGTGTTATTGTGGTTGTGTATGTGTGTGGGTGTTTGTGTGTGTGTGTGTGTTTGTGACTGTGCCTGTGTGTGTGTGTGGATGTGATTTGTGTCTGTGTGTGTTTGTTTATGTGTCTGTGTGTGTTTATGTGTCTGTGCGGGTGTGTCTGGATGTGTGTGTGTGTGTGTGTCTTTATGTGTCTTTGTTTGTGTGTGTGTGTGTGTCTGTGTCTGTGGCTGTGTTTGCGTATGTGACTGGGTGTGTGTTTGTGTGTCTGTCTGTGGGTGTGTATGTGTGTGTGTGGTTTGTGTATGTGTGTGTGTTTGTGTGTTTATGTGTCTTGTGTGTATTTGGGGCTTAGTGTGTGTTTGTGTGTATTTGAGTTTGTGTGTTTGTGTGTGTGTGGCTGGGTTTGTGTGTCTGTGTTTCTGGTTGTGGGTGTGTTTGTTTGTGTGTGTTGGGGGGGTATTGTGTGTTTGTGTGTGTGTGTGTGGGTGGATGTGTATGTGTGTGGGTGTGTGTGTGTGGGTGTGTGTGTGTGTGTGTGTTTGTGTATGTGCCTGTGTGTGTGTGTGTGTGGATGTGTTTTGTGTCTCTGTGTGTTTGTTTATGTGTCTGTGTGTGTTTGTGTGTCGGTGTGGGTGTGGGTGTGTGTGTCTGTGTGTATGTGTGGGTGCGTGTGCGTGTTTGTATGCCTGTGTTTGTGTATGTGGGAGTGGGTGTGAGTTTGTGTGTGTGGTGTGGGTGTGTGTGTGTCTGTGTTTGTGTGTTTGGGTGTGGGTTTGGGTGTGTTTCTGTGCACCTATGTATATGTGTGTGGGTGTAGTTGTGTATGCGTGTTTGTGTGTCTGTGTGTGTGGTTGTGTGTGTGTGTGTGTGTGTGTGTTTTTGTGTGTCTAGGTTTGTGGGTGTGGGTATGTGTGTGGTTTTGTGTGTGTGGGTGGGTGTGTGTGGGTGTGGGTTTTTGTTTGTGTGTGTGTGTCTGTGGGTGTGTGAGCATGATTATGTGTGTGTGTTTGTGTGTGTGTGTTAGTGTGCCTGTGTGTGCATGTGTGTGTGGGTGTCTGTGTTTGTCTGTGTGTGGGTGTTTCTGTGTGTGCATGTGTGTGTGTTTGTGTGTTTGCTTGTGTATGTGGGTGGGGGGTGTGCGTGCGTGTTTGTGAGTCTATGTTTGTGTGTGTGAGTTTTTGTGTTTGTGTGTCTATGTGTGTCTGTGTCGGGGTGTGTGTGTGTGGGTGTGTGTGCGTGCGTGTGTGTGTGTGTGTGTGTGGGTGTGGGTTTGTGTGTGTGTGTGTGTTTTTGTGTGTCTATGTTTGTGGGTGTGGGTGTGTGTGTGGCTTTGTGTGTGTGGGTGGGTGTGTGTGGGTGTGGGTTTTTGTTTGTGTGTGTGTGTCTGTGGGTGGGTGTGTTTTTGTGTGCCTGTGTGTGAGAGTTTGGATGTGTATGTTTTTGTGTGTGTGTGGGTGTGGGTTTGTGTGTGTGTGTTTGTGGGTGAGTGTGTTTATTTTTTTGTGTGGGTGGGTTTGTGTGGGTGTGTTTGTATGTCTGTGTCTGTGTGGGTCTTGGTGTTTGTTTTTGTTTCTGTTTGTTTGTGTGTCTGTGTTAGTGTGTGTTATTGTGGTTGTGTATGTGTGTGGGTGTTTGTGTGTGTGTGTGAGTGTTTGTGTCTGTGCCTGTGTGTGTGTGTGTGGATGTGATTTGTGTCTGTGTGTGTTTGTTTATGTGTCTGTGTGTGTTTATGTGTCTGTGCGGGTGTGTCTGGATGTGTGTGTGTGTGTGTGTCTTTATGTGTCTTTGTTTGTGTGTGTGTGTGTGTCTGTGTCTGTGGCTGTGTTTGCGTATGTGACTGGGTGTGTGTTTGTGTGTCTGTGGGTGTGTATGTGTGTGTGTGGTTTGTGTATGTGTGTGTGTGTGTGTTTGTGTGTTTGGGTGTGTCTGTGTGTCTTTGTGTATGGATGTGGGTGTGTGTTTGTGTATGCCTTTGTTTGTGTGTGTGATTCTAGATGTGTGTGCATGTTTGTCTGCCTGTGTGTGGGAGGTGGGTTAAGGTGTGTGGGTGTGTCTGTGTATTTGTTTTTCTGTGTGTCTTTGTGTGTGTGTGGGTTGGGTGTGTGTGTGTTTGTGCGTCTGTGTGTGTGTCTTTGTTTGTATGTTTGGTTGTGTCTGTGTTTGTGTGTTTGGGTGTGGGTTTGGGTGTGTTTTTGTGCACCTTTGTATGTTTGTGTGCGTGCGCATGGGTATAAGTTTGTGTTTGTGTGTCTGTGTGTGTTGTTGTGTGTGTGTGTTTGTGTGTATGTGTTTGTGTGTGTGAGTGTTTGTGTTTTTGCGTTGGTGTGTGTGTGTCAAGTGTGTGTGTCTGTGTGAGTGTGCTTGCGTGTGTGTGGGTGTGTGTGTGGGGGTGTGTGTCTGCATTTGTGTGGCTATGTTTGTTGGTTTTTGTGTGTTTTGTATGTGTATATGTGGCTGTGTGTGTGTGTGTTTGTGTGTCTGTGTGTGTGTGTTTGTGCATCCTCATGTGTGTGTGTTTGTCTCTGTGTTTGTGGGTGTGTGTGTGTGTTTGTGGGTGAGGGTTTTTGTGCTTGTGTACCTGTATTTGTGTGTGTGTGTGTTTATGTGTCTTGTGTGTATTTGGGGCTTAGTGTGTGTTTGTGTGTATTTGAGTTTGTGTGTTTGTGTGTGTGTGGCTGGGTTTGTGTGTCTGTGTTTCTGGTTGTGGGTGTGTGTGTTTGTGTGTGTTGGGGGGGTATTGTGTGTTTGTGTGTGTGTGTGTGGGTGGATGTGTATGTGTGTGGGTGTGTGTGTGTGGGTGTGTGTGTGTGTGTGTTTTTGTGTATGTGCCTGTGTGTGTGGATGTGTTTTGTGTCTCTGTGTGTTTGTTTTTGTGTCTGTGTGTGTTTGTGTGTCTGTGTGGGTGTGGGTGTGTGTTTGTGAGTCTATGTTTGTGTGTGTGAGTTTTTGTGTTTGTGTGTCTATGTGTATCTGTGTTGGGGTGTGTGTATGTGGGTGTGTGTGCGTGTGTGAGTGTGTGTGGGTGTGGGTGTGGGTTTGTGTGTGTGTGTGTTTTTGTGTGTCTATGTTTGTGGGTGTGGGTGTGTGTGTGGGTGGGTGTGTGTGGGTGTGGGTTTTTGTTTGTGTGTGTGTGTCTGTGGGTGTGTGAGCATGATTATGTGTGTGTGTTTGTGTGTGTGTGTTAGTGTGCCTGTGTGTGTGCATGTGTGTGTGGGTGTTTGTGTTTGTGTGTGTGTGGGTGTTTCTGTGTGTGCATGTGTGTGTGTTTGTGTGTTTGCTTGTGTATGTGGGTGGGGGGTGTGCGTGCGTGTTTGTGAGTCTATGTTTGTGTGTGTGAGTTTTTGTGTTTGTGTGTCTATGTGTGTCTGTGTTGGGGTGTGTGTGTGTGGGTGTGTGTGCGTGCGTGTGTGTGTGTGAGTGTGTGTGTATGTTTGTGTATCTGTGTGTGTCTGTGTGTGGGTGTGTTTTTGTGTGTCAGTGTGTGTGAGTTTGGATGTGTATGTTTTTGTGTGTGTGTGTGTGGGTGTGTTTTTGTGTGTCTGTGTGTGTGAGTTTGGATGTGTATGTTTTTTTGTGTGTGTGTGGGTGTGGGTTTGTGTGTGTGTGTTTGTGGGTGAGTGTGTTTATTTTTTTGTGTGGGTGGTTTTGTGTGGGTGTGTTTGTATGTCTGTGTCTGTGTGGGTCTGGGTGTTTGTTTTTGTTTGTGTTTGTTTGTGTGTCTGTGTTAGTGTGTGTTATTGTGGTTGTGTATGTGTGTGGGTGTTTGTGTGTGTGTGTGTTTGTGTCTGTGCCTGTGTGTGTGTGTGTGTGTGTGGATGTGATTTGTGTCTGTGTGTGTTTGTTTATGTGTCTGTGTGTGTTTATGTGCCTGGGTGTGTGTGTCTGTGTGTATGTGTGCGTGCGTGTGTGTGTTTTTGTGCCTGTGTGTGTGCATGTGTGTGTGTGTTTGTGTGTGTATGGGTGATTCTGAGTGCGTGTGTTTGTGTGTGTTTTTGTGTATGTGGGTTGGGGGTGTGCATGCATGTTAGTGAGTCTATGTTTGTGTGTGTGAGTTTTTGTGTTTGTGTTTCTGTGTGTGTGTGTGTGTGTTGGTGTGTGTGTGTGTGGGTGGGTGTTTGTGTGTCTCTGCATGTGTGTCTGTATGTGTGTGTGTGTGTGTGTCTTTATGTGTCTTTGTCTGTGTGTGTGTGTCTGTGCCTTTGTCTTTGTTTGTGTGTGGATGTGGGTGGGTGTGTTTTTTTGTGTGTCTATGTTTGTGGGTGTGGGTGTGTGTGTGAGTTTGTGTGTGTGTGTGGGAGTGTGTGTGTGTGTCTTTGTATGTGTGTTTGAGCATCCTTGTGTGTGTGTGTGTGTGTGTGTCTGTGTGTGGTTGTTGTGTTGGTGAGTGTGTGATTGGGTGTGTATGTTTGTGTGTGTGTGTGGGTGTGTGCGTACATCTGTGTTTTTGTGTGTTCATTTGTGTGTGTGTGTGTGTGTGTGTGTTTGTGTGTCTGTGTTTGTATGTTTTGTGTGGGTGGGTTTGTGTGTGTGTGCTTGTATGTCTGTGTCTGTGTGTCTGTGTGTGTTTGTTTATGTGTCTGCGTGTGTTTGTGTGTCTGTGTGGGTGTGTGTTTGTGTGCCTGTGTTTGTGTATGTGGGAGTGGGTGTGAGTTTGTGTGTGTGGTGTGGGTGTGTGTGTGTCTGTGGTTGTGTGATTGGGTGTGGGTTTGGGTGTGTTTCTGTGCACCTATGTGTATGTGGGTGTAGTTGTGTATGCGTGTTTGTGTGTCTGTGTGTGTGGTTGTGTGTGTGTGTGTGTGTTTTTGTGTGTCTATGTTTGTGGGTGTGGGTGTGTGTGTGGCTTTGTGTGTGTGGGTGTGTGTTTGTGTTTGTGTGTGTGTGTCTGTGGGTGTGTGAGCATGATTATGTATGTGTGTTTTTATGTGTCTGTTAGTGTGCCTGTGTGTGTGCATGTGTGTGTGGGTGTTTGTGTTTGTGTGTGTGTGGGTGTTTCTGTGTGTGCATGTGTGTGTGTTTGTGTGTTTGCCTGTGTATGTGGTTGGGGGGTTTGCATGTGTGTTTGTGTGTGTGAGTTTTTGTGTTTGTGTGTCTATGTGTGTCTGTGTTGGGGTGTGTGTGTGTGGGTGTGTGCGCGTGCACGTGTGTGTGTGTGTGTGCTTGTGTGTCTGTGTGTGGGTGTGTTTTTATGTGTCTGTGTGTCTTTGAGTTTGGATGTGTATGTTTTTGTGTGTGTGTGTGCGGGTGTGGGTTTGTGTGTGTGTGCTTGTGGGTGAGTGTGTTTATTTTTTTGTGTGGGTGGGTTTGTGTGTGTGTGTTTGTATGTCTGTGTCTGTGTGGGTGTGGGCGTTTGCGTTTGTTTGTGTGTCTGTGTTTGTGTGTGTTATTGTGGTTGTGTATGTGTACGGGTGTTTGTGTGTGTGTGTGTGTGTTTCTGTGTGTGGGTGTGTGTGTCTGTGTGTATGTGTGCATGCGTGTGTGTGTTTTTGTGCCTGTGTGTGTGCATGTGTGTGTGTGTTTGTGTGTGTGTGGGTGTTTCTGAGT
>NC_054467.1:118270344-118275344 GCF_017639515.1 Carcharodon carcharias
TGTCTTTGTTTGTGTATGGATGTGGGTGTGTGTGTTTGTGTGTTTGGGTGTGTTTGTGTGTCTTTGTTTGTGTATGGATGTGGGTGTGTGTGTTTTTGTGTGCCTTTGTTTGTGTGTGTCTGAGTGTAGATGTGTGAGCATGTTTGTCTGTTTGTGTGTGGGGGGGGGGGTTTGGGTGTGTTTGTGTGTCTGTATGGTGTGTGGGTGGGTCTGTGTATTTGTTTCTCTGTGTTTGTGTTTGTGGGTGTGGGTGTGTGTGTGTGTGTGTTTGTGGGTGAGGGGGTGTGTGTTTGTGTACCTGTATTTGTGTGTCTGTGTGTGATTGGGGCTTCCTGTGTGTTTGTGTGTATGTGTGTTTGTGTGTGTTTATTTATCTGTGTGTCTGTATGTGTGTGGGTGTGTCTGTGTATTTGTTTCTCTGTGTTTGTGTTTGTGGGTTTGGGTGTGCCTTTTTTGAGTGTGGGGGGTATGTTTGTCTTTGTGTGTTTGTGTGTGTGGGTGTATCTGTGTGTGTGTTTGTGTGTCTGTGCTTGTGTGTCCGGATGTGTGTGTTTCTTTATGTGTATTTGTTTGTGTGTGTGTGTCTGTGTTTGTGTGTGTGTCTGTGGGTGTGTTTGTGTTTCCGTCTGTGTGTGTGTGTGTTTGTGTGTGTGTCTGTGTTTGTGTATGTTTGTGTATGTGTGTGTTTGTGTTTTTGGGTGTCTTTGTTTGTGTATGGATATGGGTGTGCGCGTGTTTGTGTGCCTTTGTTTCTTTGTGTGAGTGTAGATGTGTGTGCATGTTTGTCTGTCTGTGTGTGTGGGGGGGGGTTCGTTTGGGTGTGTTTGTGTGTCTGTATGTGTGTGGGTGTGTCTGTGTATTTGTTTCTCTGTGTTTGTGTTTGTTGATGTGTGTGTTTGTGGGTGAATGTGTGTGTGTGTATTTGTGGGTGAGGGTGTGTGTGTTTGTGTACCTGTATTTGTGTGTGTTTGTGTGTGTGTTTGGGTGTTTGTGTATGTTTTTGTACATATGTGTGTGTGTGTGTGTTTGTGGGTGGGTGTGTAAGTGTGTTTGTTTGACTGTGTTTCTGCGTTTGTTTGTGTGTTTGTGTGTGTGTGTTTGTGTGTCTGTGTGTGTGTGTCTGTGTGTGTGTCTTTTTGCATCCTCATGTGTGTGGGTTTTTGTGTTTGTATTTGTGGGTGTGTGTGTGTTTGTGGGTGAGGGTGTGTGTGTTTGTGTACCGGTATTTGTGTGCCTGTGTGTGTGTTTGTGTGTCCATGTGTGTTTGGGGCTTAGTGTGTGTTTGGGTGTATGTGTGTATATGTGTGTGTGTGGGTGGGTGGGTGTGTATATGTGTTTGTGTGTCTGTGTTTCTGGGTTTGTGTGTGTGTGTGTGTGTGTGTTTATCTGTGTGTATGTGTGTCTTTGTGTGTTTGTGTGTGTGTTTGTGTGTTTATGGGTGTGTTTGTGTGTGTGTTTGTGTGAGTGGGTGTGTTTGTGTGTCTGTGTTTCAGGTTGTGGGTGTATGTGTGTTTGTGTGTGTTTGGGGGGTTATTGTGTGCTTGTGTGTGTGTATGGGTGTGTTTGTGTGTTTTTGTGTTTGTGTGTTTTTGTGTTTGTGTGGATGTGTGTGTGTCTGTGTTTGTGTGTTTGTGAATCCTCGTGTGTGTGGGTTTTTGTATTTGTGGGTGTGGGTGTGTGTGTGTTTGTGGGTGAGGGTGTGTGTGTTTGTGTACCGGTATTTGTGTGTCTGAGTGTGCTTTTGTGTGTCCATGTGTGTTTGGGGCTTAGTGTGTGTTTGTGTGTATGTGTGTGTTTGTGTGTGTGTGGGGGGGGGGGTGGTGGGTGGGTGTGTTTGTGTGTCTGTGTTTCTGGTTGTGTGTGTATGTGTGTGTGTGTTGGTGTGTGTTTGGGGGGATATTGTGTGTTTGTGTGTGCTTGGGGGTGGGTGGGTGGGTATGTATGTGTGTTTGTGTGTCGGTGTTTCTGCATTTGTGTGTGTGTTTGTTTATCTGTGTGTGTGTCTGTGTGTGTGTGTTTGTGTGTCTTTGTGTGTGTGTGTGTTTGTGTCTGTGTGGATGTGTGTGTGGGTGTGTGTGTGTATATGAGTGTGGGGGGGGTTGTGTGTGTGTTTGTTGTCTGTGTGTATGTGTGGGTGCATGTGTGTGTTCATGTGTCTGTGTGTGTGTTTTGCGTGTGTGTATGTGTCTTTGTGTATGTGTTTGTGCATCATCGTGTGTGTGTGTCTGTGTGAGTAGGTTGTTGTGTGGGTGTGTGTGTGTTTGTGAGTCTATGTTTGTGTATGTGTGTGGTTGTGGGTGTGTGCGTCTGTCTGTGTTTTTGTGTGTTCATCTGTTTGTGTGTGTGTGTTTGTGTGTCTGTGTTTGTGTGTTTGGTGTGGGTGGGTTTGTGAGTGTGTGTTTCTATGTTTGTGTGTGGGTGTGGTTGTGGGTGTATGTGTTTGTTTGTGTGTCTGTGTTTGTGTGTGTTATTGTGGTTGTTTATGTGTGTGGGTGTTTGTGTGTGTGGGTGTGTGTATGTGTGTGTTTTTGTGTCTGTGCCTGTGTGTGTGTGTGGATGTGTTTCGTGTGTGTGTGTTTGCTTACGTGTCTGTGTGTGTTTTTGTGTCTTTGTTTGTGGGTGTGGGTGTGTGTGTGTGTGTTTGTGGGTGAGGGAGTGTGTGTTTGTGTACCTGTATTTGTGTGTCTGTGTGTGTTTGGGGCTTCCTGTGTGTATGTGTGTTTGTGTGTGTTTATTTATCTGTGTGTCTGTGTGTGTGTGGGTGTGTCTGTGTATTTGTTTCTCTGTGTGTGTGTTTGTGTGTCTGTGATTGTGTGTCTGGATGTGTGTGTTTCTTTATGTGTATTTGTTTGTGTGTGTGTGTCTGTGCCTGTGTTTGTGTGTGTGTCTGGGGGTGTGTTTGTGTGTCCGTCTGTGTGTGTGTGTGTGTGTGTGTGTTTTTTGTGTATGTTTGTGTATGTGTGTGTTTGTGTGTTTGGGTGTGTTTGTGTGTCTATGTTTGTGTATGGATATGGGTGTGTGTGAGTTTGTGTGCCTTTGTTTGTATGTGTGAGTGTAGATGTGTGTGCATGTTTGTCTGTCTGTGTGTGGGGGGGGTGGGTTTGGGTGTGTTTGTGTGTCTGTATGTGTGTGGGTGTGTCTGTGTATTTGTTTCTCTGTGTTTGTTTTTGTTGATGTGTGTGTTTGTGGGTGAATGTGTGTGTGTGTGTGTGTGTGTGTGTGTGTTTCGGGCTTTGTGTATGTTTGTGTGCATATGTGTGTGTGTGTGTGTGTGGGTGGGTGTGTTTGTGTGTCTGTGTTTCTGCGTTTGTTTGTGTGTGTGTATTTGTTTGTCTGTGTGTGTGTGTTTGTGTATCTTTGTGTATGTGTGTGTGGGTGGGTGGATTTTGTGTGTCTGTGTTTCTGGTTGTGGGTGTATGTGTGTGTGTGTGTTTGTGTGTCTGTGTGTGTGTCTGTGTGTGTGTGTTTGTGCATCCTCGTGTGTGTGGGTTTTTGTGTTTGTGGGTGTGGGTGTGTGTGTGTGTTTTTGGGTGAGGGTGTGTGTGTTTGTGTACCGGTATTTGTGTGCCTGTGTGTGTGTTTGTGTGTCCATGTGTGTTTGGGGCTTAGTGTGTGTTTGTGTGTATGTGTGTGTGTGGGTGGGTGGGTTTGTGTGTCTGTGTTTCTGGTTGTGTGTGTGTGGGGGGTGTGTGGGTGTGTGCTTGTGAGTGTTTGTGGGTGTGTGTGTTAGTGTGTCTGTGTGCTTGTGTGTGTGAATGTGGTGTATATTTCTGTGTTTGTGTGTGTGTGTCGGGTGTGTGTCTGTGTGTGTGTGTGTTTGTGTATGTTTGTGTATGTGTGTGTTTGTGTGTTTGGTTGTGTTTGTGTGTCTTTGTTTGTGTATGGATATGGGTGTGTGTGAGTTTGTGTGTATGTGTGAGTGTAGATGTGTGTGCATGTTTGTCTGTCTGTGTGTGTGGGGGGGGGTGGGTCTGGGTGTGTTTGTGTGTCTGTATGTGTATGGGTGTGTCTGTGTATTTCTTTCTCTGTGTTTGTGTTTGTTGATGTGTGTGTTTGTGGGTGAATGTGTGTGTGTGTGTGTGTTTGGGTGAGGGTGTGTGTGTTTGTGTACCGGTATTTGTGTGCCTGTGTGTGTGTTTGTGTGTCCATGTGTGTTTGGGGCTTAGTGTGTGTTTGTGTGTATGTGTGTGTATGTGTGTGTATGGGTGGGTGGGTTTGTGTGTCTGTGTTTCTGGTTGTGTGTGTGTGTGGGGGGGGGTGTGTGTGTGCTTGTGGGTGTTTTTGTGTGTGTGTGTTAGAGTGTCTGTGTGTGTGCATGTGTGTGTGTGAATGTGGTTTATATTTCTGTGTTTGTGTGTGTGTGTCGGGTGTGTGTCTGTGTGTGTGTGTTTGTGTGTGTGTGTTTGCATATCTGTGTGTAGGGGGGTGTGCGTGCGTGTCTGTGTGTGTATATTTGTGTGTGTGTGAGTTTTTGTGTTTGTGTGTCTGTGTGTGTGTCGGGTGTGTCTGTGTCTGTGTGTGTCTGTGTGTGTCTGTGTGCACGGTTGTGGGTGTGTTATTGTGTTTGTGTGTTATTGTGTGTCTGTTTGTGGGTGTGTGTGTGTGTCTGTGTGTTTGGGCATGTGTGTCTGATTATATGTCTGTGTTTGTATGTGTGTGTGTTTATGCTTGTGTGACTGTTTGAGTGTGTTTGGGGGTGTGTGTGTGTGTGTGTGCTTGAGGTTGTTTGTGTGTGTATTTGTGTGTGTTTGTGTATGTGTGTGTTTGTATGTGTATTTGTGTGTGTTTGTGTATGTGCGTGTTTGTGTGTCTGTGTGTGTCGGGCGTTTGCATGTGTGTGCGTGTTTGTGTGTTTGTGTATGTGTGTCTGTGTGCGTGTGGGTGTGTGTGGGTGTGTGTGTTTGTGTATCTGTGTGTGTCTGTGGGTGTGTGTGTGAGTGTCTGTGTGTTTGTGTGTCTGTGTGTGTATGTGAGTTTGGATGTGTGTGTTTTTGTGTGTC
>NC_054467.1:118277844-118340344 GCF_017639515.1 Carcharodon carcharias
TGTTTGTGTGTCTGTGTTTCTGTGTTTGTGTGTGTGTGTGTGTGTTTGTTTTTCTGTGTTTCTGAGTGTGTGTTTGTTTGTGTGTCTTTGCATGTGTTTGTGGTTAAGGGTGTGTGTGTGTACTGGTATTTGTGTGTCTTTATGTGTTTGTGTGTCTGTGTGTGTTTGGGGCTTAATGTGTGCGTGTGTGGGTGTGTGTGTGTGTTTGTGGGTGGGTTTGTGTGTCTGTGTTTCTGGTTGTGGGTGTGTGTGTTTGTGTGTGTATGTGTGTGTTTGTGTGTTTGGGTGTGTTTGTGTGTCTTTTTTTGTGTATGGATGTGGGTGTGTGTGTTTTTGTGTGCCTTTGTTTGTGTGTGTCTGAGTGTTGATGTGTGAGCATGTTTGTCTGTTTGTGTGTGTGGGGGGTGGGTTTGGGTGTGTTTGTGTGTCTGTATGGTGTGTGGGTGTGTCTGTGTATTTGTTTCTCTGTGTTTGTGTTTGTGGGTGTGGGTGTGTGTGTGTGTGTGTGTTTGTGGGTGAGGGAGTGTGTGTTTGTGTACCTGTATTTGTGTGTCTGTGTGTGATTGGGGCTTCCTGTGTGTTTGTGTGTATGTGTGTTTGTGTGTGTTTATTTATCTGTGTGTCTATGTGTGTGTGGGTGTGTCTGTGTATTTGTTTCTCTGTGTTTGTCTTTGTGTGTTTGTGTGTGTGGGTGTATCTGTGTGTGTGTTTGTGTGTCTGTGCTTGTGTGTCCGGATGTGTGTGTTTCTTTATGTGTATTTGTTTGTGTGTGTGTGTCTGTGTCTGTGTTTGGGTGTGTGTCTGTGGGTGTGTTTGTGTGTCCGTCTGTGTGTTTGTGTGTGTGTGTGTGTTTGTGTATGTTTGTGTATGTGTGTGTTTGTGTGTTTGGGTGTCTTTTTTTGTGTATGGATATGGGTGTGTGTGTGTTTGTGTGCCTTTGTTTGTATGTGTGAGTGTAGATGTGTGTGCATGTTTGTCTGTCTGTGTGTGTTGGGGGGGTTGGTTTGGGTGTGTTTGTGTGTCTGTATGTGTGTGGGTGTGTCTGTGTATTTGTTTCTCTGTGTTTGTGTTTGTTGATGTGTGTGTTTTGGGGTGAATGTGTGTGTGTGTTTGTGGGTGAGGGTGTGTGTGTTTGTGTACCTGTATTTGTGTGTGTTTGTGTGTGTGTTTGGGGGTTTGTGTATGTTTGAGTACATATATGTGTGTGTGTGTGTGTGTTTGTGGGTGGGTGTGTAAGTGTGTTTGTTTGACTGTATTTCTGCGTTTGTTTGTGTGTGTGTGTGTTTGTGTGTCTGTGTGTGACTGGGGCTTAATGTGTGCGTGTGTGGGTGGGTGTGTGTGTGTGTGGGTGGGTTTGTGTGTCTGTGTGTCTGGTTGTGGGTGTATGTGTGTGTTTGTGTGTCTGTGTGTGTGTGTCTGTGTGTGTGTTTTTGCATCCTCATGTGTGTGGGTTTTTGTGTTTGTGTTTGTGGGTGTGTGAGTGTTTGTGGGTAAGGGTGTGTGTGTTTGAGTACCGGTATTTGTGTGCCTGTGTGTGTGTTTGTGTGTCCATGTGCATTTGGGGCTTAGTGTGTGTTTGTGTGTATGTGTGTGTATGTGTGTGTGTGGTTGGGTGGGTGTGTGTCTGTGTTTCTGGTTGTGGGTGTGTGTGTGTATGTGTGTGTGTGTGTGTGTGGGTGTGTATATTTGTTTGTGTGTCTGTGTTTCTGGGTTTGTGTGTGTGTGTGTTTGTTTATCTGTGTGTATGTGTGTCTTTGTGTGTGTGTTTGTGTGAGTGGGTGTGTTTGTGTGTCTGTGTTTCAGGTTGTGGGTGTATGTGTGTTTGTGTGTGTTTGGGGGGTTATTGTGTGTTTGTGTGTGTGTGTGGGTGGGTGGGTGTGTATATGTGTTTGTGTGTCTGTGTTTCTGGTTGTGGGTGTGTGTGTGTATGTGTGTGTGTGTGTGTGTGGGTGTGTATATGTGTTTGTGTGTCTGTGTTTCTGGGTTTGTGTGTGTGTGTTTGTTTATCTGTGTGTATGTGTGTCTTTGTGTGTGTGTTTGTGTGAGTGGGTGTGTTTGTGTGTCTGTGTTTCAGGTTGTGGGTGTATGTGTGTTTGTGTGTGTTTGGGGGGTTATTGTGTGTTTGTGTGTGTGTGTGGGTGGGTGGGTGTGTATATGTGTTTGTGTGTCTGTGTTTCTGGGTTTTTGTGTGTATGTGTGTGTGTGTGTTTGTTTATCAGTGTGTATGTGTGTCTTTGTGTGTGTGTTTGTGTGAGTGGGTGTGTTTGTGCGTCTGTATTTCAGGTTGTTGGTGTATGTGTGTTTGTGTGTGTTTGGGGGGTTATTGTGTGTTTGTGTGTGTGTATGGGTGTGTTTGTGTGTTTTTGTGTTTGTGTGTCTTTGTGTTTGTGTGGATGTGTGTGTGTCTGTGTGTGTGTGTTTGTGCATCCTCGTGTGTGTGGGTTTTTGTATTTGTGGGTGTGGGTGTGTGTGTGTTTGTGGGTGAGGGTGCGTGTGTTTGTGTACCGGTATTTGTGTGTCTGAGTGTGTTTTTGTGTGTCCATGTGTGTTTGGGGCTTAGTGTGTGTTTGTGTGTATGTGTGTGTTTGTGTGTGTGGGGGGGGGGGGTGTGGGGGGGTGGGTTTGTGTGTCTGTGTTTCTGGTTGTGTGTGTATGTGTGTGTGTGTGTTTGTGTGTGTTTGGGGGGGATATTGTGTGTTTGTGTGTGTTTGGCGGTGGGTGGGTGGGTATGTATGTGTGTTTGTGTGTCGGTGTTTCTGCATTTGTGTGTGTGTTTGTTTATCTGTGTGTGTGTGTGTGTGTGTGTGTGTGTGTGTTTGTGTGTCTTTGTGTGTGTGTGTTTGTGTCTGTGTGGATGTGTGTGTGGGTGGGTGTGTGTATATGTGTGGGGGGGGTTGTGTGTGTGTTTGTTGTCTGTGTGTATGTGTGGGTGCATGTGTGTGTTCATGTGTCTGTGTGTGTGTTTTGCGTGTGTGTATGTGTCTTTGTGTATGTGTTTGTGCATCATCGTGTGTGTGTGTGTCTGTGTGTGTGGGTTGTTGTGTGGGTGTGTGTGTGTTTGTGAGTCTATGTTTGTGTGTGTGTGTGGTTGTGGGTGTGTGCGTCTGTCTCTGTTTTTGTGTGTTCATCTGTTTGTGTGTGTGTGTTTGTGTGTCTGTGTTTGTGTGTTTGGTGTGGGTGGGTTTGTGAGTGTGTGTTTCTATGTTTGTGTGTGGGTGTGGTTGTGGGTGTATGTGTTTGTTTGTGTGTCTGTGTTTGTGTGTGTTATTGTGGTTGTTTATGTGTGTGTGTGTTTATGTGTGTGGGTGTGTGTGTGTGTGTGTGTGTTTTTGTGTCTGTGCCTGTGTGTGTGTGTGGATGTGTTTCGTGTGAGTGTGTTTGCTTACGTGTCTGTGTGTGTTTTTGTGTCTTTGTTTGTGGGTGTGGGTGTGTGTGTGTGTGTTTGTGGGTGAGGGAATGTGTGCTTGTGTACCTGTATTTGTGTGTCTGTGTGTGTTTGGGGCTTCCTGTGTGTTTGTGTGTTTGTGTGTGTTTATTTATCTGTGTGTCTGTGTGTGTGTGGGTGTGTCTGTGTATTTGTTTCTCTGTGTGTGTGTTTGTGTGTCTGTGTTTGTGTGTCTGGATGTGTGTGTTTATTTATGTGTATTTGTTTGTGTGTGTGTGTCTGTGCCTGTGTTTGAGTGTGTGTCTGGGGGTGTGTTTGTGTTTCCATCTGTGTGTATGTGTGTGTGTGTGTGTTTGTGTATGTCTGTGTATGTGTGTGTTTGTGTGTTTGGGTGTGTTTGTGTGTCTTTGTTTGTGTATGGATATGGGTGTGTGTGAGTTTGTGTGCCTTTGTTTGTATGTGTGAGTGTAGATGTGTGTGCATGTTTGTCTGTCTTTGTGTGTGGGGGGGGGTGGGTTTGGGTGTGTTTGTGTGTCTGTATGTGTGTGGGTGTGTCTGTGTATTTGTTTCTCTGTGTTTGTATTTGTTGATGTGTGTGTTTGTGGGTGAATGTGTGTGTGTGTATGTGTGTGTGTGTTTGGGGCTTTGTGTATGTTTGTGTGCATATGTGTGTGTGTGTGTGTGTGTGAGGGTGGGTGTGTAGGTGTGTTTGTGTGTCTGTGTTTCTGTGTTTGTTTGTGAGTGTGTATTTGTTTGTCTGTGTGTGTGTTTGTGTATCTTTGTGTGTGTGTGGGTGGGTGGGTGGGTTTGTGTGTCTGTGTTTCTGGTTGTGGGTGTATGTGTGTGTGTGTTTGTGTGTCTGTGTGTGTGTCTGTGTGTGTGTGTTTGTGCATCCTCGTGTGTGTGGGTTTTTGTGTTTGTGGGTGTGGGTGTGTGTGTGTGTTTTTGGGTGAGGGTGTGTGTGTTTGTGTAGCGGTATTTGTGTGCCTCTGAGTGTGTTTGTGTGTCCATGTGTGTTTGGGGCTTAGTGTGTGTTTGTGTGTATGTGTGTGTATGTGTGTGTGTGGGTGGGTGGGTTTGTGTGTCTGTGTTTCTGGTTGTGTGTGTGTGGGGGGGGTTGTGGGTGTGTGCTTGTGGGTGTTTTGTGTGTGTGTGTTAGTGTGCCTGTGTGTGTGCATGTGATTGTGTGAATGTGATGTATATTTCTGTGTTTGTGTGTGTGTGTCGCGTGTGTGTCTGTGTGTGTGTGTGTTTGTGAGTGTGTGTTTGCATATCTGTGTGTAGGGGGGTGTGCATGCGTGTCTGTGTGTGTATATTTGTGTGTGTGTGAGTTTTTGTGTTTGTGTGTCTGTGTGTGTGTCGGGTGTGTCGGTGTCTGTGTGTGCGGTTGTGGGTGTGTTATTGTGTTTGTGTGTTATTGTGTGTCTATGTTTGTGTGTGTGTGTGTGTGTCTGTGTGTTTGGACATGTGTGTCTGATTATATGTCTGTGTTTGTATGTGTGTGTGTTTATGCTTGTGTGACTGTTTGAGTGTGTTTGGGGGTGTGTATGTGTGTGCTTGAGGTTGTTTGTGTGTGTATTTGTGTGTGTTTGTGTATGTGCGTGTTTGTGTGTGTATTTGTGTGTGTTTGTGTATGTGCGTGTTTGTGTGTCTGTGTGTGTCGGGCGTTTGCATGTGTGTGCGTGTTTGTGCGTCTGTGTTTGTGTGTCTGTGTTTTTGTGTTTGTGTGTTTGTGTCTGTGTGCGTGTGGGTGTGTGTGGGTGTGTGTGTTTGTGTATCTGTGTGTGTGTCTGTGGGTGCGTGTGTGAGTGTCTGTGTGTTTGTGTGTCTGTGTGTGTATCTGTGAGTTTGGATGTGTGTGTTTTTGTGTTTCTGTGTGGGTGTGGGTTTGTGTGTGTGTGTTTGTGGGTGAGTTAGTGCCCTTTTTGTGTGGGGGGTGTGTATTTGTTTTTGTGTGTTTGTGTGTGTGGGTGTATGTGTGTGTGTGTCTGTTTGTGTGTCTGTGCGTGTGTGTCTGGATGTGTGTGTATGTGTGCATGTGTGTGTCTTAATGTGTTTTTGTTTGGGGTGTGTGTGTGTGTGTGTGTGTGTCCGTGTCTGATTTTGTGTGTGTGTCTGGGTGTGTGTTTCTGTGTCTGTCTGTGGATGTGTGTGTGTGTGTGTGTGTGTTTGCGTATTTGTGTGTGTGTGTGTGTGTGTGTGTCTGTGTGTTTGGGTGTGTTTGTGTGTCTTTGTTTGTGTATGGATGTGGGTGTGTGTGTTTTTGTGTGCCTTTGTTTGTGTATGTGAGTGTAGATGTGTGTGCATGTTTGTCTGTCTGTGTGTGTGTGGGTTTGGGTGCGTTTGTGAGTCGGTATGTGTGTGGGTGTGTCTGTGTATTTGTTTCTCTGTGTTTGTATGTGTGGGTGTGGGTGTTTGTGTGTCTTTGTGTGTGTGTGTGTGTGTTTGTGTGTCCTTGTGTGTCTGTGTGTGTGTCTTTGTGAGTCTTTGTTTGTATGTTTGGTTGTGTCTGTTTTTGTATGTTTGGGTATATTTTAGGTACCTATGTATGTTTGTGTGTGTGCGCATGGGTGTATGTTTATGTTTGTGTGTCTGTGTTTCTGTGTTTGTGTGTGTGTGTGTGTGTGTTTGTTTATCTGTGTTTCAGAGTGTTTGTGTGTTTGTGTGTGTTTGCATGTGTTTGTGGTTAGGGGTGTGTGTGTGTACTGGTATTTGTGTGTGTGTGTGTGTTTGTGTGTCTGTGTGTGACTGGGGCTTAATGTGTGCGTGTGTGGGTGTGTGTGTGTGTGGGTGGGTTTGTGTGTCTGTGTTTCTGGTTGTGGGTGTGTGTGTTTGTGTGTGTGTGTCTTTTTGTGTGTCTTTGTGTTTGTGTGTGTTTGTGTTTGTGTGGAAGTGTGTGTTTGTATGTGTGGGCGGTTGTGTGCCTGTGTGGGTGTGGGTTTGTGTGTGTGTGTTTGTGGGCGAGTGTGTGTCTTTCTTTGTGTGGGGATGTGTGTTTGTCTTTGTGTGTTTGTGTGTGTGGGTGTATGTGTATGTGTGTGTGTTTGTGTGTCTGTGCTTGTGTGTCTGGATGTGTGTGTGTGTTTATGTGTCTTTGTGTGTGTGTGTGTGTCTGTCTGTCTGTGTCTGTGTTTGTGTGTGTGTCTGGGTGTGTGTTTGTGTGCCCTTCTGTGGGTGTGTGTGTGTTTGTGTATGTGTGTGTATGTGTGTGTTTGTGTGTTTGGGTGTGTTTGTGTGTCTTTGTTTGTGTATTGATGTGGGTGTGTGTGTTTTTGTGTGCCTTTGCTTGTGTGTGTCTGAGTGTAGATGTGTGAGTATGTTTGTCTGTTTGTGTGTGGGGGGGCGGTGTGGGTTTGGGTGTGTTTGTGTGTCTGTGTGTGTTTGGGGCTTCCTGTGTGTTTGTGTGTATGTGTGTTTGTGTGTGTTTATTTATCTGTGTGTCTGTGTGTGTGTGTGGGTGTGTCTGTGTATTTGTTTCTCTGTGTTTGTGTTTGTGGGTGTGGGTGTGCCTTTTGTGTGTGTGGGGTTTATGTTTGTCTTTGTGTGTTTGTGTGTGTGGGTGTATCTGTGTGCGTGTTTGTGTGTCTGTGCTTGTGTGTCCGGATGTGTGTGTTTCTTTATGTGTATTTGTTTGTGTGTGTCTGTGTCTGTGTTTGTGTGTGTGTCTTGGGGTGTGTTTGTGTGTCCGTCTGTGTGTGTGTGTGTGTGTTTGTGTATGTTTGTGTATGTGTGTGTTTGTGTGTTTGTGTGTCTTTGTTTGTGTATGGATATGGGTGTGTGTGAGTTTGTGTGCCTTTGTTTGTATGTGTGAGTGTAGATGTGTGTGCATGTTTGTCTGTCTGTGTGTGTGTGGGGGGGGTGGATTTGGGTGTGTTTGTGTGTCTGTATGTGTGTGGGTGTGTCTGTGTATTTGTTTCTCTGTGTTTGTGTTTGTTGATGTGTGTGTTTGTGGGTGAATGTGTGTGTGTGTGTGTGTGTTTTGGGGTTCGTGTACGTTTGTGTGCATATGTGTTTGTGTGTGTGTGTGGGTGGGTGTGTATGTGTGTTTGTGTGTCTGCGTTTCTGCGTTTGTTTGTGTGTGTGTATTTGTTTGTCTGTGTGTCTGTGTGTGTGTGTTTGTGTATTTTTGTGTGTGTGTGTGTGTGTGTGTGTGGGTGGGTGTGTTTGTGTGCCTGTGTTTCTGGTTGTGGGTGTATGTGTGTGTGTCTGTTTGTGTGTCTGTGTGTGTGTCTGTGTGTGTGTGTTTGTGCATCCTCGTGTGTGTGGGTTTTTGTGTTTGTGGGTGTGTGTGTGTGTTTGTCGGTGAGGGTGTGTGTGTTTGTGTAGCGGTATTTGTGTGCCTGTGTGTGTGTTTGTGTGTCCATATGTGTTTGGGGCTTAGTGTGTGTTTGTGTGTATGTGTGTGTATGTGTGTGTGTGGGTGGGTGGGTTTGTGTGTCTGTGTTTCTGGTTGTGTGTGTGTGTGTGTGTGTGGTTGTGTGGGTGTGTGGGTTTGTGCTTGTGGCTGTTTGTGTGTGTGTGTGTTAGTGTGTCTGTGTGTGTGCTTGTGTTTGTGTGTGTTTGCATATCTGTGTGTAGGGGAGTGTGCGTGCGTGTTTGTGTGTGTATATTTGTGTGTGTGTGAGTTTTTGTGTTTGTGTGTCTGTGTGTGTGTCGGGTGTGTCGGTGTCTGTGTGTGTCTGTGTGTGTGGTTGTGGGTGTGTGTGTGTGTGTCTGTGTGTTATTGTGTGTCTATGTTTGTGTTTGTGGTTGTGTGTGTGTGTGTGTGTCTGTGTGTGTGGGCATTTGTGTCTGATTATATGTCTGTGTTTGTATGTGTGTGTGTTTATGCTTGTGTGTCTGTTTGAGTGTGTTTGGGTGTGTGTGTGTGTGTGCTTGAGGTTGTTTGTGTGTGTATTTGTGTGTGTTTGTGTATGTGGGTGTTTGTGTGTCTGTGTGTGTCGGGCGTGTGCGTGTGTGTGCGTGTTTGTGTGTCTGTGTTTGTGTGTCTGTGTTTTTGGTTTGTGTGTGTGTGTCTGTGCGCGTGTGGGTGTGTGTGGGTGTGTGTGTTTGTGTATCTGTGTGTGTGTCTGTGGGTGTGTGTGTGTGTGTGTTTGTGTGTCTGTGTGTGTATGTGTGAGTTTGGATGTGTGTGTTTTTGTATATCTGTGTGGGTGTGGGTTTGTGTGTGTGTGTTTGTGGGTGAGTTAGTGCCCTTTTTGTGTGTGGGGGTGTATTTGTTTTTGTGTGTTTGTATGTGTGGGTGTATGTGTTTGTGTCTGTTTGTGTGTCTGTGCGTGTGTGTCTGGATGTGTGTGTAATGTGTGCGTGTGTGTGTCTTTATTTTGTTTTTGTTTGGTGTGTGTGTCCGTGTCTGATTTTGTGTTTGTGTCTGGGTGTGTGTTTCTGTGTCTGTCTGTGGATGTGTATGTGTGTGTGTGTGTGTGTGTGTGTTTGCGTATGTGTGTTTGTGTATATGTGTGTTTGTGTGTGTTTATTTATCTGTGTGTCTGTATGTGTGTGCGTGTGTCTGTGTATTTGTTTCTCTGTGTTTGTGTTTTTGGGTTTGGGTGTGCCTTTTTTGTGTGTGGGGGGGTATGTTTGTCTTTGTGTGTTTGTGTGTGTGGGTGTATCTGTGTGTGTGTTTGTGTGTCTGTGCTTGTGTGTCCGGATGTGTGTGTTTCTTTATGTGTATTTGTTTGTGTGTGTGTGTCTGTGTCCGTGTTTGTGTGTGTGTCTGGGGGTGTGTTTGTGTGTCCGTCTGTGTGTGTGTGTGTTTGTGTGTGTGTCTGTGTTTGTGTATGTCTGTGTATGTGTGTGTTTGTGTGTTTGGGTGTCTTTTTTTGTGTATGGATATGGGTGTGTGTGTGTTTGTGTGCCTTTGTTTGTATGTGTGAGTGTAGATGTGTGTGCATGTTTGTCTGTCTGTGTGTGGGGGGGGGTTTGGTTTGGGTGTGTTTGTGTGTCTGTATGTGTGTGGGTGTGTCTGTGTATTTGTTTCTCTGTGTTTGTGTTTGTTGATGTGTGTGTTTTGGGGTGAATGTGTGTGTGTGTGTTTGTGGGTGAGGGTGTGTGTGTTTGTGTACCTGTATTTGTGTGTGTTTGTGTGTGTGTTTGGGGGTTTGTGTGTATATGTGTGTGTGTGTGTGTGTGTGTGTGTTTGTGGGTGGGTGTGTAAGTGTTTTTGTTTGTCTGTGTTTCTGCGTTTGTTTGTGTGTGTGTATTTGTTTGTCTGTGTGTCTGTCTGTGTGTGTTTGTGTATCTTTGTGTCTGTGTGTGGGGAGGTGGGTGGGTTTCTGTGTCTGTGTTTCTGGTTGTGGGTGTATGTGTGTGTTTGTGTGTGTTTGTGTGTCTGTGTGTGTGTGTCTGTGTGTGTGTTATTGCATCCTCATGTGTGTGGGTTTTTGTGTTTGTGTTTGTGGGTGTGTATGTGTTTGTGGGTGAGGGTGTGTGTGTTTGTGTACCGGTATTTGTGTGCCTGTGTGTGTGTTTGTGTGTCCATGTGTGTTTGGGACTTAGTGTGTGTTTGTGTGTATGTGTGTGTATGTGTGTGTGTTGGTGGGTGGGTGTGTGTCTGTGTTTCTGTTTGTGGGTGTGTGTGTATGTGTGTGTGTGGGTGTGTATATGTGTTTGTGTGTCTGTGTTTCTGGGTTTGTGTGTGTGTGTGTGTGTGTTTGTTTATCTGTGTGTATGTGTGTCTTTGTGTGTGTGTTTGTTTGAGTGGGTGTGTTTGTGTGTCTGTGTTTCAGGTTGTGGGTGTATGTGTGTTTGTGTGTGTTTGGGGTGTTATTGTGTGTTTGTGTGTGTGTGTGTGGGTGGGTGTGTATATGTGTTTGTGTGTCTGTGTTTCTGGGTTTGTGTGTGTGTGTGTGTTTGTTTATCTGTGTGTATGTGTGTCTTTGTGTGTGTGTTTGTGTGAGTGGGTGTGTTTGTGTGTCTGTGTTTCAGGTTGTGGGTGTATGTGTGTTTGTGTGTGTTTGGGGGGTTATTGTGTGTTTGTGTGTGTTTATGGGTGTGTTTGTTTGTTTTTGTGTTTGTGTGTCTTTGTGTTTGTGTGGATGTGTGTGTGTCTGTGTGTGTGTGTTTGTGCATCCTCGTGTGTGTGGGTTTTTGTATTTGTGGGTGTGGGTGTGTGTGTGTGTTTGTGGGTGAGGGTGCGTGTGTTTGTGTACCTTCATTTGTGTGTCTGAGTGTGTTTTTGTGTATCCATGTGTGTTCGGGGCTTAGTGTGTGTTTGTGTGTGTGGGGGGGTGGGTGGGTGGGTTTGTGTGTCTGTGTTTCTGGTTGTGGGTGTGTGTGTTTGTGTGAGTCTGTGTGTGGGTGTGTGGGTGTGTATATGTGTTTGTGTGTCTGTGTTTCTGGGTTTGTGTGTCTGTGTGTGTGTGTGTGTGTGTTTGTTTATCTGTGTGTATGTGTGTCTTTGTGTGTGTGTGGATGGGTGTGTTTGTGTGTCTTGTTTCAGGTTGCCGGTGTATGTGTGTTTGGGTGTGTTTGGGGGGTTATTGTATGTGTGGGGGTGGGTGGGTGGGTGTGTATATGTGTTTTTGTGTCTGTGTTTCTGGGTTTATGTGTATGTGTGTGTGTGTGTTTGTTTATCGGTGTGTACGTGTGTGTTTGTGTGTCTTTGTGTTTGTGTGTGTTTGTGTTTGTCTGGATGTGCGTGTTTGTGTTTGGGGGGTTGTGTGTCTGTGTGGGTGTGGGATTGTGTGTGTGTTTGTGGGAGAGTGTGTGCCTTTTTTGTGTGTGGGGGTGTGTGTTTGTCTTTGTGTGTTTGTGTGTCTGTGCTTGTGTGTCTGGATGTGTGTGTGTCTTTATGTGTCTTTGTTTGTGTCTGTGTGTATGTGTGTGTCTGTGTCTGTGTTTGTGTGTTTGCGTGTGTTTGTGTGTCTTTGTTTGTGTATGGATGTGGGTGTGTGTGTTTTTGTGTGTTTTGTTTGTGTTTGTGTGTGTGAGTGTAGATGTGTGTGCATATTTGTCTGTCTGTGTGTGGGGGTGGGTGGGTTTGGGAGTGTTTGTGTGTCTGTATATGTGTGGGTGTGTCTGTGTATTTGTTTCTTTGTGTTTGTGGTTGTGTGTGTGTATGTTTGTGGGTGAATGTGTTTGTGTGTGTTTGTGGGTGAGTGTGTGTGTGTTTGTGTACCAGTATTTGTGTGTCTGTGTGTGTTTGGGGCTTTGTGTGTGTTTGTGTGTATGTGCGTGTGTGTGTGTGTCTTTGTGTGTGTGTGTGTGTGGGTGTGTTTGTGTGTCTGTGTTTCTGGTTGTGTGTGTGTGTGTGTGGGTGTGTGTTTGTGTGTCCATCTGTGTGTGCGTGTGTGTGTGTGTTTGTGCATGTGTGTGTTTGTGTGTTTGGGTGTGTTTGTATCTCTTTGTTTGTGTATGGATGTGCGTGTCTGTGTTTGTGTGCCTTTGTTTGTGTGTGTGAGTGTAGATGTGTGTGCATGTTTGTCTCTGTGTGTGTGGGGGGGGTTGATTTGGGGGTGTTTGTGTGTCTGTAGGTGTGTGGGTGTATCTGTGTATTTGTTTCTCTAAGTTTGTGGGAATGGGTGTGTGTGTGTGTGTGTGTAATTGTGGGTGAGGGTGTGTGTGATTGTTTACCTGTATTTGTGTTTCTTTGTGTGTTTGGCAGTTCGTGTGTGTTTGTGTGCATACGTGTGTTTGTGTGTCTGTGTTTCTGCATTTGTTTTTGTGTGTGTATTTGTTTATCTGTGTGTCTGTGTGTGTGTGTTTGTGGGTGAGGGTGTGTGTGTTTGTGTACCGGTATTTGTGTGTTTGTGTGTCTGTGTGTTTTTGGGGCTTAATGTGTGTGTGTATGGGGGGGGTGGTGTTTGTGTGTCTGTGTTTCTGGTTGTGGGTGTGTGTGTTTGTGTGTGTGTGTGTTTGTGTGTCTTTGTGTTTGTGTGTGTTTGTGTTTGTGTGGAAGTTTGTGTTTGTGTGTGGGGGTGTTGTATGTCTGTGTGGGTGTGGGTTTGTGTGTGTGTTTGTGGGCAAGTGTGTGCCTTTTTTGTGTGTGGGGGGGTGTGTTTGTCTTTGTGTGTTTGTGTGTGGGTGTACGTGTGTGTGTGTGCGTGTTTGTGTGTCTGTGCTTGTGTGTCTGGATGTGTGTGTGTCTTTATGTGTCTTTGTGTGTGTGTGTGTGTGTCTGTGTCTGTGTTTGTGTGTGTGTCTGGGTGTGTGTTTGTGTGTCCCATCTGTGGGTGTGTGTGTGTTTGTATATGAGTGTGTATGTGTATGTTTGTGTGTTTGGGTGTTTTTGTGTGTCTTTGTTTCTGTATGGATGTGGGTGTGGGTGTTTTTGTGTGCCTTTGGTTATGTGTGTGTGAGTGTAGATGTGTGTGCATGTTTGTCTGTTTGTGTGTGGGTGGGTTGGGTTTGGGTGTGTTTGTGTGTCTGTATGTGTATGGGTGTGTCTGTGTATTTGTTTCTCTGTGTTTGTGTTTGTGGGTGTGGGTGTGTCTTTTTTGTGTGTGGGGGTTATGTTTGTCTTTGTGTGTTTGTGTGTGTGGGTGTATCTGTGTGTGTGCTTGTGTGTCTGTGCTTGTGTGTCTGGATGTGTGTGTTTCTTTATGTGTATTTGTTTGTGTGTGTGTGTGTCTGTGTCTGTGTTTGTGTGTGTGTGTCTAGGGGTGTGTTTGTGTGTCTGGCTGTGGTTGTGTGTGTGTGTGTGTGTGTGTGTGTGTTTGTGTATGTTTGTGTATGTGTGTGTTTGTGTGTTTGGGTGTGTTTGTGTGTCTTTGTTTGTGTATGGATATGGGTGTGTGAGAGTTTGTGTCCCTTTGTGTATGTGAGTGTAGATGTGTGTGCATGTTTGTCTGTCTGTGTGTGTGGGGGGTGGTGGGTTTGTGTGTGTTTGTGTGTCTGTATGTGTGTGGGTGTGTCTGTGTATTTGTTTCTCTGTGTTTGTGTTTGTTGATGTGTGTGTTTGTGGGTGAATGTGTGTGTGTGTATTTGTGGGTGAGGGTGTGTGTGTTTGTGTACCTGTATTTGTGTGTGTGTGTGTGTGTGTGTGTGTGTGTGTTTTGGGATTCGTGTATGTTTGTGTGCATATGTGTGTTTGTGTGTGTGTGTGTGTGTGTGTGTGGGTGTCTGTGTATGTGTGTTTGTGTGTCTGTGTTTCTGCGTTTGTTTGTGTGTGTGTATTTGTTTGTCTGTGTGTCTGTGTGTGTGTGTTTGTGTATCTTTGTGTGTGAGTGTGTGGGTGGGTGGGTTTGTGTGTCTGTGTTTCTGGTAGTGGGTGTATGTGTGTATGTCTGTGTTTGTGTGTCTGTGTGTGTGTCTGTGTGTGTGTGTTTGTGCATCCTCGTGTGTGTGGGTTTTTGTGTTTCTGTTTGTGGGTATGGGTGTGTATGTGTGTTGGTGGGTGAGGGTGTGTGTGTTTGTGTACCGGTATTTGTGTGCCTGTGTGTGTGTTTGTGTGTCCATGTGTGTTTGGGGCTTAGTGTGTGTTTGTGTGTATGTGTGTGTGTGGGTGGGTGATTTTGTGTTTCTCTGTTTCTGGTTGTGGGTGTGTGTGTTTGTGTGTGTGTGTGTGGGTGTGCATATGTGTTTGTGTGTCTGTGTTTCTGGGTTTGTGTGTGTGTGTTTGTTTATCTGTGCGTATGTGTGTCTTTGTGTGTGTGTGTGTGTGTGGGTGGGTGTGTTTGTGTGTCTGTGTTTCAGGTTGTGGGTGTATGTGTGTTGGGGGGTTATTGTGTGTTTGTGTGTGTTTGTGTGTGTTTGTGTGGGTGGTTGTGTATATGTGTTTGAGTGTCTGTGTTTCTGGGTTTATGTGTATGTGTGTGTGTGTTTGTTTATCTGTGTGTATGTGTGTGTTTGTGTGTATGTGTGTGTTTGTGTGTCTTTGTGTTTGTGTGCATGTGTGTGTGTCTGTGTGTGTGTGTTTCTGCATCCTCGTGTGTGTGGGTTTTTGTAATTGTGTTTGTGGGTGTGGGTGTGTGTGTGTTTTTGTGGGTGAGGGTGTGTGTGTTTGTGTACTGGTATTTGTGTGTCTGTGTGTATGTTTGTGTGTCCATTTGTGTTTGGGGCTTAGTGTGTGTTTGTGTGTATGTGTGTGTGTGTGCATGTGTGGGTGGGTGGGTTTGTGTGTCTGTGTTTCTGGTTGTAGGTGTGTGTGTTTGTGTGTGTCTGTGTGTGGGTGTGTATGAGTGTTTGTGTGTCTGTGTTTCTGGGTTTGTGTGTGTGTGTTTGTGTGTGTTTGTTTATCTGTGTGTATGTGTGTCTTTGTGTGTATGTGTGGGTGGGTGGGTGTGTTTGTGTGTCTGTGTTTCAGGTTGCGGGTGTATGTGTGTTTGTGTGTGTTTGGGGGGTTATTGTGTGTTTGTGTGTCTTTGTTTGTGTATGGATGTGGGTGGGTGTGTTTTTGTGTGTTTTGTTTGTGTTTGTGTGTGTGAGTGTAGATGTGTGTGCATGTTTGTCTGTCTGTGTGTGGGGGTGGGTGGGTTTGGGAGTGTTTGTGTGTCTGTATATGTGTGGGTGTGTCTGTGTATTTGTTTCTCTGTGTTTGTGTTTGTGGATGTGTGTGTGTGTGTGTGTTTGTGGGTGAATGTGTTTGTGTGTGTTTGTGGGTGAGTGTGTGTGTGTTTGTGTACCAGTATTTCTGTGTCTGTGTGTGTTTGGGGCTTTGTGTGTGTTTGTGTGTATTTGTGTGTGTGTGTGTGTGTGTGTGTGTGTGTGTGTGTCTTTGTGTGTGTGTGTGGGTGGGTGGGTTTGTGTGTCTGTGTTTCTGGTTGTGGGTGTGTGTGTGTTTGTGTGTGTTTGGGGGTTATTGTGTGTTTGTGTGTGTGTGTGTGGGTGGGTGGGTGGATCGGTGTGTATATGTATTTGTGTGTCTGTGTTTCTGAGTTTGTGAATGTGTGTGTTTGTTTATCTGTGTGTCTCTGTGTAAGTGTGTGTTTGTGTGTCAATCTGTTTGTGTGTTTGTGTGTGTGTTTGTGTCTGTGTGGATGTGTGTGTTTGTGTGTATGTATGTGTGTGTGTGTGTGTGTGTGTATGTGGGGGGTTTGTGTGTCTGTGTTTCTGGTTGTGGGTGTGTGTGTTTGTGTGTGTTTGGGGGGTTAAAGTGTGTTTATGTGTGTGTGTGCATGTGTGGGTGTGTATATGTGTTTGTGTGTCTGTGTTTCTGGGTTTATGTGTATGTGTGTGTGCGTTTTTTTATCTGTGTGTGTGTCTGGGTGTGTGTGTTTGTGTGTCTTTGTGTTTGTATGTCTTTGTGTTTGTGTGGATGTGTGTGTTTGTGTGTGGTGGGGTTGTGTGTCTGTGTGGGTGTGGGTTTGTGTGTGTTTGTGTGTGTTTGTGTGGGTGGTTGTGTATATGTGTTTGTGTGTCTGTGTTTCTGGGTTTATGTGTATGTGTGTGTGTGTTTGTTTATCTGTGTGTATGTGTGTGTTTGTGTGTCTTTGTGTTTGTGTGTGTTTGTGTTTGTGTGCATGTGTGTGTGTCTGTGTGTGTGTGTTTCTGCATCCTCATGTGTGTGGGTTTTTGTAATTGTGTTTGTGGGTGTGGGTGTGTGTGTGTTTTTGTGGGTGAGGGTGTGTGTGTTTGTGTACCGGTATCTGTGTGTCTGTGTGTACGTTTGTGTGTCCATTTGTGTTTGGGGCTTAGTGTGTGTTTGTGTGTATGTGTGTGTGTGCGTGTGTGGGTGGGTGGGTTTGTGTGTCTGTGTTTCTGGTTGTAGGTGTGTGTGTTTGTGTGTGTCTGTGTGTGGGTGTGTGGGTGTGTATGAGTGTTTGTGTGTCTGTGTTTCTGGGTTTGTGTGTGTGTGTTTGTGTTTGTTTGTTTATCTGTGTGTATGTGTGTCTTTGTGTGTATGTGTGGGTGGGTGGGTGTGTTTGTGTGTCTGTGTTTCAGGTTGCGGGTGTATGTGTGTTTGTGTGTGTCTGGGGGGTTATTGTGTGTTTGTGTGTGTGGGTGGGTGTGTATATGTGTTTGTGTGTCTGTGTTTCTGGGTTTATGTGAATGTGTGTGTGTGTTTGTTTATCTGTGTGTATGTGTGTGTTTGTGTGTCTTTGTGTTTGTGTGTCTTTGTGTTTGTGTGGATGTGTGTGTTTGTGTGTGGTGGGGTTGTGTGTCTGTGTGGGTGAGGGTTTGTGTGTGTGTGTTTGTGGGCGAGTGTGTGCTTTTTTGTGTGTGTGGGAGTGTGCTTGTCTTTGTGTGTTTGTTTGTGTCGGTGTATGTGTGTGTGTGTGTGTGTTTGTGTGCCTGTGCTTGTGTGTCTGGATGTGTGTGTGTCCTCACGTGTTTTTGTGTGTGTGTGTGTGTGTGTCTGGGTGTGTGTTTGTGTGTCCATCTGTGTGTGTGTGTGTATGTGTGTGTGTGTGTTTGTGCATGTGTGTGTATGTGTGTGTTTGTGTGTTTGGGTGTGTTTGTGTCTCTTTGTGTATGGATGTGTGTGTGTGTTTGTGTGCCTTTGTTTGTGTGTGAATGTAGATGTGTGTGCATGTTTGTCTGTCTGTGTGTGTGGGGGGTGTGTTTGTGTGTCTGTATGTGTGTGGGTGTGTCTGTATTTGTGGGTGAATGTGTGTGTGTGTGTGTGTTTGTGAGTGGGGGTGTGTGTGTTTGTGTACCAGTAATTTGTGTGTCTGTGTGTGTTTGTGGCTTCGTGTGTGTTTGTGTGTATATGTGTGTGTGTGTGTTTGTGTGTCTGTCTTTGTGTGTGTGTGTGTGTTTGTGTGTCTGTGCTGGTGCATCTGGATGTGTGTGTGTCTTTATGTGTCTTTGTGTATGTGTGTGTGTGTGTGTCTGTTTCTGTGTTTGTGTGTGTGTCTGGGTGTGTGTTTGTGTGTCCGTCTGTGGGTGTGTGTGTGTTTGTGTATGTGTGTGTATGTGTGTGCTTGTGTGTTTGGGTGTGTTTGTGTGTCTTTGTTTGTGTATGGATGTGGGTGTGGGTGTTTTTGTGTGCCTTTGTTTATGTGTGTGTGAGTGTAGATGTGTGTGCATGTTTGTCTGTTTGTGTGTGGGTGGGTTGGGTTTGGGTGTGTTTGTGTGTCTGTATGTGTGTGGGTGTGTCTGTGTATTTGTTTCTCTGTGTTTGTGTTTGTGGGTGAGGGTGTGTGTGTTTGTGTACCTGTATTTGTGTGTCTTTGTGTGTTTGGGGGTTCGTGTGTGTTTGTGTGCATATGTGTGTTTGTGAGTCTGTGATTCTGCGTTTGTTTGTGTGTGTGTATTTGTTTACCTGTGTGTCTGTGTGTGTGTGTGTTTGTGGGTGAGGGTGTGTGTGTTTGTGTACCGGTATTTCTGTGTGTTTGTGTGTCTGTGTGTGTTTGTGTGTGTGGGGGGGTGGGGGGGAGGGGGGGTTTGTGTGTCTGTGTTTCTGGTTGTGGGTGTGTGTGTTTGTGTGTGTGTGTCTTTGTATTTGTGTGTGTTTGTGTTTGTGTGGAAGTGTGCGTTTGTGTGTGGGGGGGTTGTGTGTCTGTGTGGGTGTGGGTTTGTATGTGTGTTTGTGGGCGAGTGTGTGCCTTTTTTGTGTGTGGGGGGGTGTGTTTGTCTTCATGTGTTTGTGTGTGGGGGTGTATGTGTGTGTGTGTGTGTGTGTTTGTGTGTCTGTGCTTGTGTGTCTGGAGGTGTGTGTGTCTTTATGTGTCTTTGTGTGTGTGTGTATGTGTCTGTGTCTGTGTTTGTTTGTGTGTCTGGGTGTGTGTTTGTGCGTCCATCTGTGGGTGGGTGGGTGTTTGTGTATGTGTGTGTATGTGTGTGTTTGTGTGTTTGGGTGTGTTTGTGTGTCTTTGTTTGTTTATGGATGTGGGGGTGTGTGTGTTTGTGTGCCTTTGTTTGTGTGTGTGTGAGTGTTGATGTGTGTGCATGTTTGTCTGTTTGTGTGTGGGTGGGGTGTGTTTGGGTGTGTTTGTGTGTCTGTATGTGTGTGAGTGTATCTGTGTATTTGTTTCTCTGTGTTTGTGTTTGTGGGTGTGGCTGTGTGTGTGTGTGGGTGAATGTTTGTGTGTGTGTGTTAGTGGGTGAGGGTGTGTGTGTTTGTGTACCTGTATTTGTGTGTCTGTGTGTGTTTGGGGCTTCGTGTGTGTTTGTTTGTGTATGTTTGTATATCTGTGTGTCTGTGTGTGTGTGTGTGTGTTTGTGTTTCTTTGTGTGTGTGTGTGGGTGGGTGGGCTTGTGTGTCTGTGTTTCTGGTTGTGGGTGTATGTGTGTTTGTGTGTGTTTGGGGAGTTATTGTGTGTTTGTGTGTGTGTGGGGGTATGTGTGTGGGTTGGAGTGCATATGTGTTTTTGGATTTGTGAGTGTGTGTTTGTTTTTCTGTGTGTCTGTGTGTATGTGTGTGTTTGTGTGTGTGTGTGTGGGTGAGTGTGTATATGTGTTTGTGTGTCTGTGTTTCTGGGTTTATGTGTATATGTGTGTGTGTGTTTGTTTATCTGTGTGTATGTGTGTGTTTGTGTGTCTTTGTGTTTGTGTTTGTGTGGATGTGTGTGTGTCTGTGTGTTTGTGTTTGTGCATCCTCGTGTGTGTGGGTTTTTGTGTTTGTATTTGTGGGTGTGGGTGTGTGTGTGTGTTTGTGGGTGAGGGTGTGTGTGTTTGTGTAACAGTATTTGTGTGCCTGTGTGTGTGTTTGTGTGTCCATGTGTGTTTGGGGCTTAGTGTGTGTTTGTGTGTATGTGTGTGTGTGTGTGGGTAGGTGGGTTTGTGTGTCTGTGTTTCTGGTTATGGGTGTGTGTGTTTGTGTGTGTGTGTGTGTGTGTTGGGGGTGGGTGTGTATATGTGTTTGTTTGTCTGTGTTTCTGGGTTTGCGTGGCTGTGTGTGTGTGTGTATGTTTGTTTATCTGTGTGTATGTGTGTCTTTGTGTGTGTGGGGGGGGGGTGGGTGTGTTTGTGTGTCTCTGTTTCAGGTTGTGGGTGTATGTGTGTTTGTGTGTGTTTGGGGAGTTATAGTGTGTTTGTGTGTGTGCGTGTGTGGGTGGGTGGGTTTGTATATGTGTTTGTGTGTCTGTGTTTCTGGGGTTATGTGTATGTGTGTGTGTGTTTGTTTATCTGTGTGTCTCTGTGTATGTGTGTGTTTGTGTGTCAATCTGTTTGGGTGTGTTTGTGTCTCTTTGTTTGTGTATGGATGTGTGTGTGTGTTTGTGTGCCTTTGTTTGTGTGTGTGAGTGTAGGTGTGTGTGCATGTTTGTCTGTCTGTGTGTGGGGGGGTGGGTTTGGGTGTGTTTGTGTGTCTGTATGTGTGTGGGTGTGTTTGTGTATGTGTGTGTTTGTGTTTCTTTGTTTGTGTATGGATGTGGGTGTGTGTGTTTTTGTGTGCCTTTGTTTGTGTGTGTGTGAGTGTAGATGTGTGTGCATGTTTGACTGTTTGTGTGTGGGTGGGGTGGGTTTGGGTGTGTTTGTGTGTCTGTATGCGTGTGGGTGTGTCTGTGTATTTGTTTCTCTGTGTTTGTGTTTGTGGGTGTGGGTGTGTCTGTGTATTTGTGGGTGAATGTGTGTCTGTGTGTGTGTGTTAGTGGGTGAGGGAGTGTGTGTTTGTGTACCTGTATTTGTTTGTCTATGTGTTTGTGTGTCTTTGTGTTTGTATGTCTTTGTGTTTGTGTGGATGTGTGTGTTTGTGTGTGGGGGTGTTGTGTGTCTGTGTGGGTGTGGGTTTGTGTGTGTGTGTTTGTGGGCGAGTGTATGCCTTTTTTGTGTGTGTGGGAGTGTGTTTGTCTTTGTGTGTTTGTGTGTGTCGGTTTATGTGTGTGTGTGTTTGTGTGTCTGTGCTTGTGTGTCTTGATGTGTGTGTGTCTTCATGTGTCTTTGTTTGTGTGTGTGTGGGTGTCTGTGTCTGTGTTTGTGTGTGTGTCTGGGTGTGTGTTTGTGTGTCCATCTGTGTGTGTGTGTGTGTGTGTGTGTGTGTTTGTTTGTTTGTGTATGTGTGTGTTTGTGTTTGTGTGGAAGTGTGTGTTTGTGTGTGGGGGTGTTGTGTGTCTGTGTGGGTGTGGGTTTATGTGTGTGTGTTTGTGGGCGAGTGTGTGCCTTTTCTGTGTGTGGGGGGGTGGGTTTGTCTTTGTGTGTTTGTGTGTGGGGTGTACGTGTGTGTGTGTGTGTGTGTGTCTGTGTCTGTGTTTGTGTGTCTGTGCTTGTGTGTCTGGATGTGTGTGTGTCTTTATGTGTCTTTGTGTATGTGTGTGTGTGTGTGTCTGTTTCTGTGTTTGTGTGTGTGTCTGGGTGTGTGTTTGTGTGTCCATCTGTGGGTGTGTGTGTGTTTGTGTATGTGTGTGTATGTGTGTGTTTGTGTGTTTGGGCGTGTTTGTATGTCTTTGTTTGTATATAGATGTGGGTGTGTGTGTTTTTGTGTGCCTTTGTTTATGTGTGGGTGAGTGTAGATGTGTGTGAATATTTGTCTGTTTGTGCGTGGGTGGTGTGGGTTTGGGTGTGTTTTTGTGTCTGTATGTGTGGGGGTGTGTCTGTGTATTTGTTTCTCTGTGTTTGTGTTTGTGCGTGAGGGTGTGTGTGTTTGTGCACCTGTATTTTTGTGTATGTGTGTGTGTTTGGGGGTCCGTGTGTGTTTGTGTGCATATGTGTGTTTGTGTGTCTGTGTTTCTGCGTTTGTTTGTGTGTGTGTATTTGTTTATCTGTGTGTGTGTATTTGTGTGTGTTTGTGGGTGAGGGTGTGTGTGTTTGTGTACCGGTATTTGTGTGTCTTTGTGTGTCTGTGCGTGTTTGGGGCTTAATGTGTGTGTTGGGGGGGGGCAGTTGGGTGGGTTTGTGTGTCTGTGTTTCTGGTTGTGGGTGTGTGTGTGTTTGTGTGCGTTTGGGGGTTATTGTGTGTTTGTGTGTGTGTGTGTGGGTGGGTGGATGGGTGTGTATATGTGTTTGTGTGTCTGTGTTTCTGAGTTTGTGAATGTGTGTTTGTTTATCTGTGTGTCTCTGTGTATGTGTGTGTTTGTGTGTCAATATGTTTGGGTGTGTTTGTGTCTCTTTGTTTGTGTATGGATGTGTGTCTGTGTTTGTGTGCCTTTGTTTGTGTGTGTGAGTGTAGGTGTGTGTGCATGTTTGTCTGTCTGTGTGTGGGGAGGGTGGGTTTGGGTGTTTTTGTGTGTCTGTACGTGTGTGGGTGTGTCTGTGTATTTGTTTCTCTGTGTTTGTGTTTGTGCGTGAGGGTGTGTGTGTTTGTGCACCTGTATTTTTGTGTATGTGTGTGTGTTTGGGGGTTCGTGTGTGTTTGTGTGCATATGTGTGTTTGTGTGTCTGTGTTTCTGCGTTTGTTTGTGTGTGTGTATTTGTTTATCTGTGTGTGTGTGTTTGTGGGTGAGGGTGTGTGTGTTTGTGTACCGGTATTTGTGTGTCTTTTTGTGTCTGTGCGTGTTTGGGGCTTAATGTGTGTGTTGGGGGGGGGGGCGGTTGGGTGGGTTTGTGTGTCTGTGTTTCTGGTTGTGGGTGTGTGTGTTTGTGTGTGTGTGTTTGTGTGTCTTTATGTTTGTGTGTGTTTGTATTTGTGTGGAAGTGTGTGTTTGTGTGTGGGGGTGTTGTGTGTCTGTGTGGGTTTGGTTTGTGTGTGAGTGCTTGTGGGTGAGTATGTGCCTTATTTGTGTGTGGGGAGGTGTGTTTGTCTTTGTGTGTTTGTGTGTGTGGGTGTACGTGTGTGTGTGTTTGTGTGTGTGTTTGTGTGTCTTTGGTTGTGTGTCTGGATGTGTGTGTGTCTTTATGTGTCTTTGTGTGTGTGTGTGTGTGTCTGTGTCTGTGTTTGTGTGTGTGTCTGGGTGTGTGTTTGTGTGTCCGTCTGTGGGTGTGTGTGTGTTTGTGTATGTGTGTGTTTGTGTTTCTTTGTTTGTGTATGGATGTGGGTGTGTGTGTTTTTGTGTGCCTTTGTTTGTGTGTGTGTGAGTGTAGATGTGTGTGCATGTTTGACTGTTTGTGTGTGGGTGGGGTGGGTTTGGGTGTGTTTGTGTGTCTGTATGTGTGTGGGTGTGTCTGTGTATTTGTTTCTCTGTGTTTGTGTTTGTGGGTGTGGGTGTGTCTGTGTATTTGTGGGTGAATGTGTGTCTGTGTGTGTGTGTTAGTGGGTGAGGGAGTGTGTGTTTGTGTACCTGTATTTGTTTGTCTATGTGTTTGTGTGTCTTTGTGTTTGTATGTCTTTGTGTTTGTGTGGATGTGTGTGTTTGTGTGTGGGGGTGTTGTGTGTCTGTGTGGGTGTGGGTTTGTGTGTGTGTGTTTGTGGGCGAGTGTATGCCTTTTTTGTGTGTGTGGGAGTGTGTTTGTCTTTGTGTGTTTGTGTGTGTCGGTTTATGTGTGTGTGTGTTTGTGTGTCTGTGCTTGTGTGTCTTGATGTGTGTGTGTCTTCATGTGTCTTTGTTTGTGTGTGTGTGGGTGTCTGTGTCTGTGTTTGTGTGTGTGTCTGGGTGTGTGTTTGTGTGTCCATCTGTGTGTGTGTGTGTGTGTGTGTGTGTGTGTGTGTTTGTTTGTTTGTGTATGTGTGTGTTTGTGTTTGTGTGGAAGTGTGTGTTTGTGTGTGGGGGTGTTGTGTGTCTGTGTGGGTGTGGGTTTATGTGTGTGTGTTTGTGGGCGAGTGTGTGCCTTTTCTGTGTGTGGGGGGGTGGGTTTGTCTTTGTGTGTTTGTGTGTGGGGTGTACGTGTGTGTGTGTGTGTGTGTGTCTGTGTCTGTGTTTGTGTGTCTGTGCTTGTGTGTCTGGATGTGTGTGTGTCTTTATGTGTCTTTGTGTATGTGTGTGTGTGTGTGTCTGTTTCTGTGTTTGTGTGTGTGTCTGGGTGTGTGTTTGTGTGTCCGTCTGTGGGTGTGTGTGTGTTTGTGTATGTGTGTGTATGTGTGTGTTTGTGTGTTTGGGCGTGTTTGTATGTCTTTGTTTGTATATAGATGTGGGTGTGTGTGTTTTTGTGTGCCTTTGTTTATGTGTGGGTGAGTGTAGATGTGTGTGAATATTTGTCTGTTTGTGCGTGGGTGGGGTGGGTTTGGGTGTGTTTTTGTGTCTGTATGTGTGGGGGTGTGTCTGTGTATTTGTTTCTCTGTGTTTGTATTTGTGGGTGTGGGTGTGTGTGTGTTTTTGTGGGTGAATGTGTGTGTGTGTGTGTGTGTTAGTGGGTGAGGGAGTGTGTGTTTGTGTACCTGTATTTGTGTGTCTGTGTGATTGTGTGTCTTTGTGTTTGTATGTCTTTGTGTTTGTGTGGATGTGTGTGTTTGTGTGTGGGGGGGTTGTGTGTCTGTGTGGGTGTGGGTTTGTGTGTGTGTGTTTGTGGGCGAGTGTGTGCCTTTTTTGTGTGTGTGGGAGTGTGCTTGTCTTTGTGTGTTTGCGTGTGTCGGTGTATGTGTGTGTGTGTATGTTTGTGTGTCTGTGCTTGTGTGTCTTGATGTGTGTGTGTCTTCATGTGTCTTTGTTTGTGTCTGTGTCTGTGTTTGTGTGTGTGTCTGGGTGTGTGTTTGTGTGTCCATCTGTGTGTGTGTGTGTGTGTGTGTGTGTGTGTGTGTGTGTTTGTTTGTGTATTTGTGTGTATGTGTGTGTTTGTGTGTTTGGGTGTGTTTGTGTCTCTTTGCTTGTGTTTGGATGTGTGTGTGTGTGTTTGTGTGCCTTTGTTTGTGTGTGTGAGTGTAGATGTGTGTGCATGTTTGTCTGTCTGTGTGTGGGGGGGCGGGTCTGGGTGTGTTTGTATGTCTTTGTGTTTGTGTGCGTTTGTGTTTGTGTGGAAGTGTGTGTTTGTGGGAGAGTATTTGCCTTTTTTTTGTGTGTGGGAGTGTGTTTGTCTTTGTGTGTTTGTGTGTGTCGGTTTATGTGTGTGTGTGTTTGTGTGTCTGTGCTTGTGTGTCTTGATGTGTGTGTGTCTTCATGTGTCTTTGTTTGTGTGTGTGTGTGTGTCTGTGTCTGTCTTTGTGTGTGTGTGTCTGGGTGTGTGTTTGTGTGTCCATCTGTGTGTGTGTGTGTGTGTGTGTGTGTGTGTGTGTGTGTGTTTGTTTGTGTATGTGTGTGAATGTGTGTGTTTGTGTGTTTGGGTGTGTTTGTGTCTCTTTGTTTGTGTTTGGATGTGTGTGTGTGTGTTTGTGTGCCTTTGTTTGTGTGTGTGAGATTAGGTGTTTTTGCATGTTTGTCTGTCTGTGTGTGTGTGGGGGGGGGGTGTCTGGGTGTGTTTGTGTGTCTGTATGTGTGTGGGTGTGTCTGTGTATTTGTTTCTCTGTGTTTGTGCTTGTGGGTGTGGGTGTGTGTGTGTGTGTTTGTGGGTGAGGGTGTGTGTGTTTGTGTACCTGTATTTGTGTGTCTCTGTGTGTTTGGGGGTTCGTGTGTGTTTGTGTGCATATGTGTGTTTGTGTGTCTGTGATTCTGCGTTTGTTTGTGTGTGTGTATTTGTTTATCTGTGTGTCTGTGTCTGTGTGTTTGTGTGTGTTAGTGGGTGAGGGTGTGTGTTTGTGTACCAGTATTTGTGTGTGTTTGTGTGTCTGTGTTTGTTTGGGGCTTAAAGTGTGTGTGTGAGTGTGTGTGTGGGTGTGTGGGGGGGGGTTGGGTTTGTGTGTGTGTGTGTGTGTGTTTCTGGTTGTGGCTGTGTGTGTTTGTGTGTGTGTGTTGGTATGTCTTTGTGTTTATGTGTGTTTGTGTTTGTGTGGAAGTGTGTGTTTGTGTGTGGGGGTGTTGTGTGTCTGTGTGGGTGTGGGTTTGTGTGTGTGTGTTTGTGGGCGAGTGTGTGCCTTTTCTGTGTGTGGGGGGGTGTGTTTGTCTTTGTGTGTTTGTGTGTGGGGTGTACGTGTGTGTGTGTGTGTGTGTCTGTGTTTGTGTGTCTGTGCTTGTGTGTCTGGATGTGTATGTGTGTGTATGTGTCTTTGTGTATGTGTGTGTGTGTGTGTCTGTTTCTGTGTTTGTGTGTGTGTCTGGGTGTGTGTTTGTGTGTCCGTCTGTGGGTGTGTGTGTGTGTTTGTGTATGGGTGTGTATGTGTGTGGGATTGTGTGTTTTTGTGTGCCTTTGTTTATGTGTGTGTGAGTGTAGATGTGTGTGCATGTTTGTCTGTTTGTGTGTGGGTGGGGTGGGTTTGGGTGCATTTGTGTTTCTGTATGTGTGTGGGTGTGTCGGTGTATTTGTTTCTCTGTGTTTGTGTTTGTGGGTGTGGGTGTGTGTGTGTTTGTGGGTGAATGTGTGTGTGTGTGTGTTAGTGGGTGAGGGAGTGTGTGTTTGTGTACCTGTATTTGTGTGTCTGTGTGTGTTTGGGGCTTCGTGTGTGTTTGTGTGTATGTGTGTGTGTGTTTGTTTGTATATCTGTGTGTCTGTGTGTGTGTGTGTTTGTGTTTCTTTGTGTGTGTGTGTGTGGGTGGGTGGGTCTGTGTGTCTGTGTTTCTGGTTGTGGGTGTGTGTGTGTTTGTGTGTGTTTTGGGGGTTATTGTGTGTTTGTGTGTGGGGGTATGTGTGTGGGTGGGTGTGTATATGTGTTTGTGTGTCTGTGTTTCTGGGTTTGTGTGTGTGTGTTTGTTTATCTGTGTGTCTGTGTGTATATGTTTGTTTGTGTGTCTTTGTGTTTGTGTGTGTGTATGTTTGTATCTGTCTGGATGGGTGTGATTGTTTATATGTGTGTGTGTGTGTGTGGGTGTGTATATGTGTTTGTGTTTCTGTGTTTCTGGGTTTATGTGTATGTGTGTGTCTGTGTGTTTGTGTGTTTGTTTATCTGTGTGTCTGTGTGTATGTGTGTGTTTGTGTGTCCTTGTGTTTGCGTGTGTTCGTGTCAGTGTGGATGCGTGTGTTTGTGTGTGTGGGGGGGTTGTGTGTCTGTGTGGGTGTGTGCTTGTGTGTGTGTGTTTGTGGGTGAGTGTGTGCCTTTTTTGTGTGTGGGGGATATGTTTGTCTTTGTGTGTTTGTGCATCTATGCTTGTGTGTCTGGATGTGTGTGTGTCTTTATGTGTCTTTGTTTGTGTGTGAGTGTGTGTGTCTTTCTGTGTCTGTGTTTGTGTGTGTGCCTGGTTGTGTGTTTGCGTGTCTGTCTGCGGATGTGTGTGTGTGTGTGTGTGTGTGTGTATGTGTGTGTTTGTTTGTGTTTGTGTGTCTTTGTTTGTGTATGGATATGTGTGTGTGTGTGTGTTTGTGTGCCTTTGTTTGTGTGTGTGAGTGTAGATGTGTGTGCATGTTTGTCTGTCTGGGTGTGTGGAGGGGTGGGTTTGGGTCTGTTTGTGTGTCTGTATGTGTGTTTGTGTGTCTGTGTATTTGTTTCTCTGTGTTTGTGTTTGTTGGTGTGTTTGTTTGTGGGTGAATGTGGGTGTGTGTGTGTTTGTGGGTGAGGGTGTGTGTGTTTGTTTACCTGCATATGTGTGTGTGTGTGTGTGTGTGTGTGTGTGTGGGTGGGTGTGTATGTGTGTTTGTGTGCCTGTGTTTCTGCGTTTGTTTGTGTGTGTGTATTTGTTTGTCTGTGTGTGTGTGTTTGTGTATCTTTGTGTGTGTGTGTGTGCGTGTGTGGGTGGGTGGGTTTGTGTGTCTGTGTTTCTGGTTGTGTGTGTACGTGTGTGTGTGTGTTTGTGTGTCTGTGTGTGTGTGTGTGTTTGTGCATCCTCGTGTGTGTGGGTTTTTGTGTTTGTGTTTGTGGGTGTGGGTGTGTGTGTGTGTTTGTGGTTGAGGGTGTGTGTGGTTGTGTACCGGTATTTGTGTGCCTGTGTGTGTGTTTGTGTGTCCATGTGTGTTTGCGGCTTAGGGTGTGTTTGTGTGTATGTGTGTTTATGTGTGTGTGTGGGTGTGTGGGCTTGTGTGTCTGTGTTTCTGGTTGTGGGTGGGTGTGTTTGTGTGTGTGTGTGTGTGTGGGTGTGTATATGTGTTTGTGTGTCTGTGTTTCTGGGTTTGTGTGTGTATGTGTGTTTGTTTATCTGTGTGTATGTGTGTCTTTGTGTTTGTTTGTGTGTGTGGGTGGGTGTGTTTCTGTGTCTGTGTTTCAGGTTGTGGGTGTATGTGTGTTTGTGTGTGTTTGGGGGGTTATTGTGTGTTTGTGTGTGTGTGTGTGTGTGTGTGTGTGTGGTTGGGTGTGTATATGTGTTTGTGTGTCTGTGTTTCTGGGTTTATGTGTATGTGTGTGTGTGTGTTTGTTTATCTGTGTGTTTGTGTGCGTTTGTGTGTGTTTGTGTTTGTGTGGATGTGTGTGTGTCTGTGTGTGTGTGTTTGTGCATCCTCGTGTTTGTGGAGTTTTGTGTTTGTGTTTGTGGGTGTGGGTGTGTGTGTGTGTTTGTGGGTGAGTGTGTGCCTTTTTTGTGTGTGTGGGGGTGTGTTTGTCTTTGTGTGTTTGTGTGTCTGTGCTTGTGTGTCTGGATGTGTGTGTGTCTTTATGTGTCTTTGTTTGTGTCTGTGTGTATGTGTGTGTCTGTGTCTGTGTTTGTGCTTGTGTCTGGGTGTGTGTTTGTGTGTCCGTCTGTGGCTGTGTGTATATGTGTGTGTTTGTGTGTTTGGGTGTGTTTGTGTGTCTTTGTTTGTGTATGGATGTGGGTGTGTGTGTTTTTGTGTGTTTTGTTTGTGTTTGTGTGTGTGAGTGTAGATGTGTGTGCATGTTTGTCTGTCTGTGTGTGGGGGTGGGTGGGTTTGGGAGTGTTTGTGTGTCTGTATATGTGTGGGTGTGTCTGTGTATTTGTTTCTCTGTGTTTGTGTTTGTGGATGTGTGTGTGTGTGTGTGTATGTGGGTGGGTTTGTGTGTCTGTGTTTCTGGTTGTGGGTGTGTGTGTTTGTGTGTGTTTGGGGGGTTATTGTGTGTTTGTGTGTGTGTGCATGGGTGGGTGTGTATATGTGTTTGCGTGTCTGTGTTTCTGGGTTTATGTGTATGTGTGTGTGTGTTTGTTTATCTGTGTGTCTGTGTGTGTGTGTCTGTGTGTTTCTGTGTGTGTGTGTGTTTGTATGTCTTTGTGATTGTGTGGATGTGTGTGTTTGTGTGTGGGGGGGGTTGTGTGTCTGTGTGGGTGTGGGTTTGTGTGTATGTGTTTGTGGGCGAGTGTGTGCTTTTTTGTGTGTGTGGGAGTGTGTTTGTCTTTGTGTTTTAGTGTGTGTTGGTGTATGTGTGTGTGTGTGTGTGTTTGTGTGTTTGTTCTTGTGTGTCTGGATGTGTGTGTGTCTTCATGTGTCTGTGTTTGTGTATGTGTCTGGGTGTGTGTTTGTGTGTCCATCTGTGTGTGTGTGTGTGTGTGTGTGTGTGTGTGTGTTTGTGTATGTGTGTGTATGTGTGTATTTGTGTGTTTGGGTGTGTTTGTGTCTCTTTGTTTGTGTATGGATGTGTGTGTGTGTGTTTGTGTGCCTTTGTGTGTGTGAGTGTAGATGTGTGTGCATGTTTGTCTGTCTGTGTGTGGGGGTGGGTGGGTATGTGTGTCTGTGTTTCTGGGTGTGGGTGTGTGTGTTTGTGTGTGTATGTTTGTTTGTCTTTGTGTTTGTGTGTGTTTGTGTTTGTGTGGAATTGTGTGTTTGTGTCTGGGGGTGTTGTGTGTCTGTGTGGGTGTGGGTTTGTGTGTGTGTGTTTGTGGGCGAGTGTGTGCCTTTTCTGTGTGTGGGGGGGTGTGTTTGTATTTGTGTGTTTGTGTGTGGGGTGTACGTGTGTGTGTGTGTGTGTCTGTATTGTCTGTGCTTGTGTGCCTGTGCTTGTGTGTCTGGATGTGTCTCTGTCTTTATGTGTCTTTGTGTATGTGTGTGTGTGTGTGTGTCTGTTTCTGTGTTTGTGTGTGTGTCTGGGTGTGTGTTTGTGTGTCCGTCTGTGGGTGTGTGTGTGTTTGTGTATGTGTGTGTATGTGTGTGTTTGTGTGTTTGGGTGAGTTTCTGTGTCTTTGTTTGTGTATGGATGTGGGTGTGTGTGTTTTGTGTGCCTTTGTTTATGTGTGTGTGAGTGTAGATGTGTGTGCATGTTTGTCTGTGTTTGGGTGGGGTGGGTTTGGGTGCGTTTGTGTGTCTGTATGTGTGGGGGTGTGTCTGTGTATTTGTTTCTCTGTGTTTGTGTTTGTGGGTGTGGGTGTGTGTGTGTGTTTGTGGGTGAATGTGTGTGTGTGTGTGTGTGTGTGTGTTAGTGGGTGAGGGAGTGTGTGTTTGTGTACCTGTATTTGTGTGTCTGTGTGTGTTTGGGGCTTCGTCTGTGTTTCTGAGTTGGTGAATGTGTGTGTTTGTTTATCTGTGTGTCTCTGTGAATGTGTGTGTTTGTGTGTGTGTGTGTGTGTGTATGTGGGTGGGTTTGTGTGTCTGTGTTTCTGATTGTGGGTGTGTGTGTTTGTGTGTGTTTGGGGGGTTATAGTGTGTGTGTGTGTGTGCATGTGTGGGTGTGTATATGTGTTTGTGTGTCTGTGTTTCTGGGTTTATGTGTCTGTGTGTGTGTGTTTGTTTATCTGTGTGTCTGTGTGTGTGTGTCTGTGTGTTTGTGTGTTTGTGTTTGTATGTCTTTGTGTTTGTGTGGATGTGTGTGTTTGTGTGTGGGGGGATTGTGTGTCTGTGTGGGTGTGGGTTTGTGTGTGTGTGTTTGTGGGCGAGTGTGTGCATTTTTTGTGTGTGTGGGATTGTGTTTGTCTTTGTGTTTTAGAGTGTGTCAGTGTATGTGTGTGTGTGTGTTTGTGTGTCTGTGCTTGTGTGTCTGGATGTGTGTGTCTTCATGTGTCTGTGTTTGTGTATGTGTCTGGGTGTGTGTTTGTGTGTCCATCTGTGTGTGTGTGTGTGTGTGTTTGTGTATGTGTGTGTATGTGTGTGTTTGTGTGTGTGTGTGTTTGTGTGCCTTTGTGTGTGTGAGTGTAGATGTGTGTGCATGTTTGTCTGTCTGTGTGTGGGGCGGGTGGATTTGGGTGTGTTTCTGAGTCTGTATGTGTGTGGGTGTGTCTGTGTATTTGTTTCTCTGTGTTTGTGATTGTGGATGTGGGTGTGTGTGTGTGTGTACCTGTATTTGAGTGTCTTTGTGTGTTTGGGGGTTCGTGTGTGTTTGTGTGCATATGTGTGTTTGTGTGTCTGTGTTTCTGCGTTTGTTTGTGTGTGTGTATTTGTTTATCTGTGTGTCTGTGTGTGTGTGTTTGTGTGTTTGTGGGTGAGGGTGTGTGTGTTTGTGTACCGGTATTTGTGTGTGTTTGTGTGTCTGAGTGTGTTTGGGGCTTAATGTGTGTGTGTGTGTGTGTGTGTGTGTGTTGGTGTGGGTATGTTTGTGTGTGTGTGTTTCTGGTTGTGGGTGTGTTTGTTTGTGTGTGTTTGTGTTGGTGTGGAAGTGTGTGTTTGTGTGTGGGGGGGTTGTGTGTCTGTGTGGGTGTGGATTTGTGTGTGTGTGTTTGTGGGTGAGTGTGTGTGGGGCTGTGTGTTTCTCTTTGTGTGTTTGTGTGTGTGGGTGTACGTGTGTGTGTGTGTTTGTGTGTCTGTGCGTGTGTGTCTGGATGTGTGTGTGTGTTTATGTGTCTTTGTGTGTGTGTGTGTCTGTGTCTGTGTTTGTGTGTGTGTCTGGGTGTGGGTTTGTGTGTCCGTCTGTGGGTGTGTGTGTGTATGTGTATGTGTGTGTATGTGTGTGTTTGTGTGTTTGGGTGTGTTTGTGTTTCTTTGTTTGTGTATGGATGTGGGTGTGTGTGTTTTTTGTGTGCCTTTGTTTATGTGTGTGTGAGTGTAGATGTGTGTGCATGTTTGTCTGTTTGTGTGTGGGTGAGGTGGGTTTGGGTGTGTTTGTGTGTCTGTATGTGTGTGGGTGTGTCTGTGTATTTGTTTCTCTGTGTTTGTGTTTGTGGGTGTGTGTGTGTGTTTGTGTGTGAATGTGTTTGCGTGTGTGTTAGTGGGTGAGGGAGTGTGTGTTTGTGTACCTGTATTTGTGTGTTTGTGTGTCTTTGTGTTTGTATGACTTTGTGTTTGTGTGGATGTGTGTGTTTGTGTGTGGGGGGGTTGTGTGCCTGTGTGGGTGTGGGTTTGTGTGTCTGTGTTTGTGGGTGAGTGTGTGCCTTTTCTGTGTGTGGGGGAGTGTGTTTTTCTTTGTGTGTTTGTGTGTGTCGGTGTATGTGTGTGTGTGTGTCTGTGTCTGTGTTTGTGTGTGTGTCTGGGTGTGTGTTTGTGTGTCCATCTGTGTGTGTGTGTGTGTGTTTGTGTATGTGTGTGCATGTGTGTGTTTGTGAGTTTGGGTGTGTTTGTGTCTCTTTGTTTGTGTATGGATGTGTGTGTGTGTGTGTGTGTTTGTGTGCCTTTGTGAGTGTGAGTGTAGATGTGTTTGCATGTTTGTCTGTCTGTTTGGGTTGGGGGTGGGTTTGGGTGTGTTTGTGTGTCTGTATGTGTGTGGGTGTGTCTGTGTTTTTGTTTCTCTGTGTTTGTGTTTGTGGGTGTGGGTGTGTGTGCGTGTGTTTGTGGGTGAGGGAGTGTGTGTTTGTGTACCGGTATTTGTGTGTGTTTGTGTGTCTGTGTGTGTTTGGGGCTTAATGTGTGTGCGTGCGTGTGTGTGTTGGGGGTGGGTGGTGGGGTGGGTTTGTGTGTCTGTGTTTCTGGGTGTGGGTGTGTGTGTTTGTTTGTGTGTGTTTGTTTGTCTTTGTGTTTGTGTGTGGGTGGGTTGAGTGTCTGTGTGGATGTGGGTTTGTGTTTGTGTTTGTGGGCGAGTGTGTGACTATTTTGTGTGTGGGTAGGTATGTTTGTCTTTGTGTGTTTGTGTGTGTGGGTGTATGTGTGTGTGTGTGTGTGTGTGTTTGTGTGTCTTTGCTTGTGTGTCTGGATGTGTTTGTATCTTTATGTGTCTTTGTGTGTGTGTGTGTGTGTGTGTGTGTGTCTGTGTCTGTGTTTGTGTGTGTGTCTGGGTGTGTATTTGTGTGTCCATCTGTGGGTGTGTGGGTGTTTGTGTATGTGTGTGTATGTGTGTGTTTGTGTGTTTGGGTGTGTTTGTGTGTCTTTGTTTGTGTATGGATGTGGGTGTGTGTGTTTTTGTGTGCCTTTGTTTATGTGTGTGTGAGTGTAGATGTGTGTGCATGTTTGTCTGTTTGTGTGTGGGTGGGGTGGGTTTGGGTGTGTTTGTGTGTCTGTATGTGTGGGGGTGTTTCTGTGTATTTGTTTCTCTGTGTTTGTGTTTGTGGGTGTGGGTGTGTGTGTGTGTGTTTGTGGGTGAACGTGTGTGTGTGTGTGTTTGTATATCTGTGTGTGTGTGTGTGTGTGTTTGTGTTTCTTTGTGTGTGTGTGTGTGGGTGGGTGGGTTTGTGTGTCTGTGTTTCTGGTTGTGGGTGTATGTGTGTTTGTTTGTGTTTGGGGGGTTATTTTGTGTTTGTGTGTGTGTGGTATGTGTGTGGGTGGGTGTGTATATGTGTTTGTGTGTCTGTGTTTCTGGGTTTGTGTGTGTGTGTTTGTTCATCTGTGTGTCTGTGTGTATGTGTGTTTGTGTGTCTTTGTGTTTGTGTGTGTGTGTTTGTATCTGTGTGGACGGGTGTGTTTCTTTGTATGTGTGTGTGCGTGTGTGTGTGTGTGGGTGTGTATATGTGTTTGTTTGTCTGTGTTTCTTGGTTTATGTGTATGTGTGTGTGTGTGTGTGTTTGTTTATCTGTGTGTCTGTGTGTATGTTTGTGTTCGTGTGTCCTTGTGTTTGCGTGTGTTTCTGTCAGTGTGGATGTGTGTGTTTGTGTGTGTGGGGGGATTGTGTGTCTGTGTGGGTGTGTGCTTGTGTGTGTGTGGTTGCGGGTGAGTGTGTGTCTTTCTTGTGTGTGTGGGGTATGTTTGTCTTTGTGTGTTTGTGTGTCTGTGCTTATGTGTCTGGATGTGTGTGTGTCTTTATGTGTCTTTGTTTGTGTGTGTGTGTGTGTCTGTGTCTGTGTCTGTGTTTGTGTATGTATCTGGGTGTGTGTTTGTGTGTCTGTGTGTGTGTGTGTGTGTGTGTGTGTTTGTGTATGTGTGTGTTTGGGTGTGTTTGTGTGTCTTTGTTTGTCTATGGATGTGGGTGTGTGTGTGTTTGTGTGCCTTTGTTTGTGTGTGTGAGTGTAGATGTTTGTGCATGTTTGTTTGTCTTTGTGTGGGGGTGGTGTGGGTTTGGGTGTGTTTGTGTGTCTGTATGTGTGTGGGTTTGTCTGTGTATTTGTTTCTCTGTGTTTGTGTTTGTGTGTGTGGTTGTGTGGGTGTGTGTTTGTGGGTGAGTGTGTGCCTTTTTTGTGTGTGGGGGGGTATGTTTGTCTTTGTGTGTTTGTGTGTCTATGCTTGTGTGTCTGGATGTGTGTGTGTCTTTATGTGTCTTTGTTTGTGTGTGAGTGTGTGTGTCTTTCAGTGTCTGTGTTTGTGTGTCTGGTTGTGTGTTTGCGTGTCTGTCTGCGGGTGTGTGTGTGTGTGTGTGTGTGTGTTTGTGTATGTGTGTGTTTGTTTGTGTTTGTGTGTCTTTGTTTGTGTATGGATATGGATGTGTGTGTGTGTTTGTGTGCCTTTGTTTGTGTGTGTGAGTGTAGATGTGTGTGCATGTTTGTCTGTCTGGGTGTGTTGAGAGGTGGGTTTGGGTCTGTTTGTGTGTCTGTATGTGTGTTTGTGTGTCTGTGTATTTGGTTCTCTGTGTTTGTGTTTGTTGGTGTGTTTGTTTGTGGGTGAATGTGGGTGTGTGTGTGTTTGTGGGTGAGGGTGTGTGTGTTTGTGTACCTGTATTTGTGTGTGTGTGTGTGTTTAGTGGATCGTGTATGTTTGTGTGCATATGTGTGTGTGTGTATGTGTGTGTGTGTGTGTGTGTGGGTGGGTGTGTATGTGTGTTTGTGTGTCTGTGTTTCTGCGTTTGTTTGTGTGTGTGTATTTGTTTGTCTGTCTGTGTGTGTGTGTTTGTGTATCTTTGTGTGTGTGTGTGTGTGTGTGTGGGTGGGTGGGTTTGTGTGTCTGTGTGTCTGTGTGTGTGTATGTGTGTGTGTGTGTGTTTGTGTGTGTGTGTGTGTTTGTGCATCCTCGTGTGTGTGGGTTTTTGTGTTTGTGTTTGTGAGTGTGGGTGTGTGTGTGTGTTTGTGGGTGAGGGTGTGTGTGGTTGTGTACCGGTATTTGTGTGCCTGTGTGTGTGCTGGTGTGTCCATGTGTGTTTGCGGCTTAGGGTGTGTTTGTGTGTGTGTGTGTTTATGTGTGTGTGTGGGTGTGTGGGTTTGTGTGTCTGTGTTTCTGGTTGTGGGTGGGTGTGTTTGTGTGTGTGTGTGTGTGGGTGTGTGGATGTGTATATGTGTTTGTGTGTCTGTGTTTCTGGGTTTGTGTGTGTATGTGTGTTTGTTTATCTGTGTGTATGTGTGTCTTTGTGTGTGTTTGTGTGTGTGGGTGGGTGTGTTTGTGTGTCTGTGTTTCAGGTTGTGGGTGTATGTGTGTTTGTGTGTGTTTGGGGGGTTATTGTGTGTTTGTGTGTGTGTGTGTGTGGTTGGGTGTGTATATGTGTTTGTGTGTCTGTGTTTCTGGGTTTATGTGTATGTGTGTGTGTGTGTTTGTTTATCTGTGTGTATGTGTGTGTTTGTGTGCATTTGTGTGTGTTTGTGTTTGTGTGGATGTGTGTGTGTCTGTGTGTGTGTGTTTGTGCATCCTCGTGTGTGTGGAGTTTTGTGTTTGTGTTTGTGGGTGTGGGTGTGTGTGTGTGTTTGTGGGTGAGTGTGTGCCTTTTTTGTGTGTGTGGGGGTGTGTTTGTCTTTGTGTGTTTGTGTGTCTGTGCTTGTGTGTCTGGATGTGTGTGTGTCTTTATGTGTCTTTGTTTGTGTCTGTGTGTATGTGTGTGTCTTTGTCTGTGTTTGTGCTTGTGTCTGGGTGTGTGTTTGTGTGTCCGTCTGTGGGTGTGTGTATATGTGTGTGTTTGTGTGTTTGGGTGTGTTTGTGTGTCTTTGTTTGTGTATGGATGTGGGTGTGTGTGTTTTTGTGTGTTTTGTTTGTGTTTGTGTGTGTGAGTGTAGATGTGTGTGCATGTTTGTCTGTCTGTGTGTGGGGGTAGGTGGGTTTGGGAGTGTTTGTGTGTCTGTATATGTGTGGGTGTGTCTGTGTATTTGTTTCTCTGTGTTTGTGTTTGTGGATGTGTGTGTGTGTGTATGTGGGTGGGTTTGTGTGTCTGTGTTTCTGGTTGTGGGTGTGTGTGTTTGTGTGTGTTTGGGGGTTATTGTGTGTTTCTGTGTGTGTGTGCATGGGTGGGTGTGTATATGTGTTTGCGTGTCTGTGTTTCTGGGTTTATGTGTATGTGTGTGTGTGTTTGTTTATCTGTGTGTCTGTGTGTGTATGTCTGTGTGTTGGTGTGTGTGTGTGTTTGTATGTCTTTGTGATTGTGTGGATGTGTGTGTTTGTGTGTGGGGGGGGTTGTGTGTCTGTGTGGGTGTGGGTTTGTGTGTATGTGTTTGTGGGCGAGTGTGTGCTTTTGTGTGTGTGGGAGTGTGTTTGTCTTTGTGTTTTAGTGTGTGTCAGTGTATGTGTGTGTGTGTGTCTGTGTCTGTGTTTGTGTGTGTGTCTGGGTGTGTGTTTGTGTGTCCATCTGTGTGTGTGTGTGTGTGTTTGTGTATGTGTGTGCATGTGTGTGTTTGTGAGTTTGGGTGTGTTTGTGTCTCTTTGTTTGTGTATGGATGTGTGTGTGTGTGTGTGTGTTTGTGTGCCTTTGTGAGTGTGAGTGTAGATGTGTTTGCATGTTTGTCTGTCTGTTTGGGTTGGGGGTGGGTTTGGGTGTGTTTGTGTGTCTGTATGTGTGTGGGTGTGTCTGTGTATTTGTTTCTCTGTGTTTGTGTTTGTGGGTGTGGGTGTGTGTGCGTGTGTTTGTGGGTGAGGGAGTGTGTGTTTGTGTACCGGTATTTGTGTGTGTTTGTGTGTCTGTGTGTGTTTGGGGCTTAATGTGTGTGCGTGCGTGTGTGTGTTGGGGGTGGGTGGTGGGGTGGGTTTGTGTGTCTGTGTTTCTGGGTGTGGGTGTGTGTGTTTGTTTGTGTGTGTTTGTTTGTCTTTGTGTTTGTGTGTGGGTGGGTTGAGTGTCTGTGTGGATGTGGGTTTGTGTTTGTGTTTGTGGGCGAGTGTGTGACTATTTTGTGTGTGGGTAGGTATGTTTGTCTTTGTGTGTTTGTGTGTGTGGGTGTATGTGTGTGTGTGTGTGTGTGTGTTTGTGTGTCTTTGCTTGTGTGTCTGGATGTGTTTGTATCTTTATGTGTCTTTGTGTGTGTGTGTGTGTGTGTGTGTGTGTCTGTGTCTGTGTTTGTGTGTGTGTCTGGGTGTGTATTTGTGTGTCCATCTGTGGGTGTGTGGGTGTTTGTGTATGTGTGTGTATGTGTGTGTTTGTGTGTTTGGGTGTGTTTGTGTGTCTTTGTTTGTGTATGGATGTGGGTGTGTGTGTTTTTGTGTGCCTTTGTTTATGTGTGTGTGAGTGTAGATGTGTGTGCATGTTTGTCTGTTTGTGTGTGGGTGGGGTGGGTTTGGGTGTGTTTGTGTGTCTGTATGTGTGGGGGTGTTTCTGTGTATTTGTTTCTCTGTGTTTGTGTTTGTGGGTGTGGGTGTGTGTGTGTGTGTTTGTGGGTGAACGTGTGTGTGTGTGTGTTTGTATATCTGTGTGTGTGTGTGTGTGTGTTTGTGTTTCTTTGTGTGTGTGTGTGTGGGTGGGTGGGTTTGTGTGTCTGTGTTTCTGGTTGTGGGTGTATGTGTGTTTGTTTGTGTTTGGGGGGTTATTTTGTGTTTGTGTGTGTGTGGTATGTGTGTGGGTGGGTGTGTATATGTGTTTGTGTGTCTGTGTTTCTGGGTTTGTGTGTGTGTGTTTGTTCATCTGTGTGTCTGTGTGTATGTGTGTTTGTGTGTCTTTGTGTTTGTGTGTGTGTGTTTGTATCTGTGTGGACGGGTGTGTTTCTTTGTATGTGTGTGTGCGTGTGTGTGTGTGTGGGTGTGTATATGTGTTTGTTTGTCTGTGTTTCTTGGTTTATGTGTATGTGTGTGTGTGTGTGTGTTTGTTTATCTGTGTGTCTGTGTGTATGTTTGTGTTCGTGTGTCCTTGTGTTTGCGTGTGTTTCTGTCAGTGTGGATGTGTGTGTTTGTGTGTGTGGGGGGATTGTGTGTCTGTGTGGGTGTGTGCTTGTGTGTGTGTGGTTGCGGGTGAGTGTGTGTCTTTCTTGTGTGTGTGGGGTATGTTTGTCTTTGTGTGTTTGTGTGTCTGTGCTTATGTGTCTGGATGTGTGTGTGTCTTTATGTGTCTTTGTTTGTGTGTGTGTGTGTGTCTGTGTCTGTGTCTGTGTTTGTGTATGTATCTGGGTGTGTGTTTGTGTGTCTGTGTGTGTGTGTGTGTGTGTGTGTTTGTGTATGTGTGTGTTTGGGTGTGTTTGTGTGTCTTTGTTTGTCTATGGATGTGGGTGTGTGTGTGTTTGTGTGCCTTTGTTTGTGTGTGTGAGTGTAGATGTTTGTGCATGTTTGTTTGTCTTTGTGTGGGGGTGGTGTGGGTTTGGGTGTGTTTGTGTGTCTGTATGTGTGTGGGTTTGTCTGTGTATTTGTTTCTCTGTGTTTGTGTTTGTGTGTGTGGTTGTGTGGGTGTGTGTTTGTGGGTGAGTGTGTGCCTTTTTTGTGTGTGGGGGGGTATGTTTGTCTTTGTGTGTTTGTGTGTCTATGCTTGTGTGTCTGGATGTGTGTGTGTCTTTATGTGTCTTTGTTTGTGTGTGAGTGTGTGTGTCTTTCAGTGTCTGTGTTTGTGTGTCTGGTTGTGTGTTTGCGTGTCTGTCTGCGGGTGTGTGTGTGTGTGTGTGTGTGTTTGTGTATGTGTGTGTTTGTTTGTGTTTGTGTGTCTTTGTTTGTGTATGGATATGGATGTGTGTGTGTGTTTGTGTGCCTTTGTTTGTGTGTGTGAGTGTAGATGTGTGTGCATGTTTGTCTGTCTGGGTGTGTTGAGAGGTGGGTTTGGGTCTGTTTGTGTGTCTGTATGTGTGTTTGTGTGTCTGTGTATTTGGTTCTCTGTGTTTGTGTTTGTTGGTGTGTTTGTTTGTGGGTGAATGTGGGTGTGTGTGTGTTTGTGGGTGAGGGTGTGTGTGTTTGTGTACCTGTATTTGTGTGTGTGTGTGTGTTTAGTGGATCGTGTATGTTTGTGTGCATATGTGTGTGTGTGTATGTGTGTGTGTGTGTGTGTGTGGGTGGGTGTGTATGTGTGTTTGTGTGTCTGTGTTTCTGCGTTTGTTTGTGTGTGTGTATTTGTTTGTCTGTCTGTGTGTGTGTGTTTGTGTATCTTTGTGTGTGTGTGTGTGTGTGTGTGGGTGGGTGGGTTTGTGTGTCTGTGTGTCTGTGTGTGTGTATGTGTGTGTGTGTGTGTGTGTTTGTGTGTGTGTGTGTGTTTGTGCATCCTCGTGTGTGTGGGTTTTTGTGTTTGTGTTTGTGAGTGTGGGTGTGTGTGTGTGTTTGTGGGTGAGGGTGTGTGTGGTTGTGTACCGGTATTTGTGTGCCTGTGTGTGTGCTGGTGTGTCCATGTGTGTTTGCGGCTTAGGGTGTGTTTGTGTGTGTGTGTGTTTATGTGTGTGTGTGGGTGTGTGGGTTTGTGTGTCTGTGTTTCTGGTTGTGGGTGGGTGTGTTTGTGTGTGTGTGTGTGTGGGTGTGTGGATGTGTATATGTGTTTGTGTGTCTGTGTTTCTGGGTTTGTGTGTGTATGTGTGTTTGTTTATCTGTGTGTATGTGTGTCTTTGTGTGTGTTTGTGTGTGTGGGTGGGTGTGTTTGTGTGTCTGTGTTTCAGGTTGTGGGTGTATGTGTGTTTGTGTGTGTTTGGGGGGTTATTGTGTGTTTGTGTGTGTGTGTGTGTGGTTGGGTGTGTATATGTGTTTGTGTGTCTGTGTTTCTGGGTTTATGTGTATGTGTGTGTGTGTGTTTGTTTATCTGTGTGTATGTGTGTGTTTGTGTGCATTTGTGTGTGTTTGTGTTTGTGTGGATGTGTGTGTGTCTGTGTGTGTGTGTTTGTGCATCCTCGTGTGTGTGGAGTTTTGTGTTTGTGTTTGTGGGTGTGGGTGTGTGTGTGTGTTTGTGGGTGAGTGTGTGCCTTTTTTGTGTGTGTGGGGGTGTGTTTGTCTTTGTGTGTTTGTGTGTCTGTGCTTGTGTGTCTGGATGTGTGTGTGTCTTTATGTGTCTTTGTTTGTGTCTGTGTGTATGTGTGTGTCTTTGTCTGTGTTTGTGCTTGTGTCTGGGTGTGTGTTTGTGTGTCCGTCTGTGGGTGTGTGTATATGTGTGTGTTTGTGTGTTTGGGTGTGTTTGTGTGTCTTTGTTTGTGTATGGATGTGGGTGTGTGTGTTTTTGTGTGTTTTGTTTGTGTTTGTGTGTGTGAGTGTAGATGTGTGTGCATGTTTGTCTGTCTGTGTGTGGGGGTAGGTGGGTTTGGGAGTGTTTGTGTGTCTGTATATGTGTGGGTGTGTCTGTGTATTTGTTTCTCTGTGTTTGTGTTTGTGGATGTGTGTGTGTGTGTATGTGGGTGGGTTTGTGTGTCTGTGTTTCTGGTTGTGGGTGTGTGTGTTTGTGTGTGTTTGGGGGTTATTGTGTGTTTCTGTGTGTGTGTGCATGGGTGGGTGTGTATATGTGTTTGCGTGTCTGTGTTTCTGGGTTTATGTGTATGTGTGTGTGTGTTTGTTTATCTGTGTGTCTGTGTGTGTATGTCTGTGTGTTGGTGTGTGTGTGTGTTTGTATGTCTTTGTGATTGTGTGGATGTGTGTGTTTGTGTGTGGGGGGGGTTGTGTGTCTGTGTGGGTGTGGGTTTGTGTGTATGTGTTTGTGGGCGAGTGTGTGCTTTTTTGTGTGTGTGGGAGTGTGTTTGTCTTTGTGTTTTAGTGTGTGTCAGTGTATGTGTGTGTGTGTGTGTGTTTGTGTGTTTGTTCTTGTGTGTCTGGATGTGTGTGTGTCTTCATGTGTCTGTGTTTGTGTATGTGTCTGGGTGTGTGTTTGTGTGTCCATCTGTGTGTGTGTGTGTGTGTGTGTGTTTGTGTATGTTTGTGTATGTGTGTTTGTGTGTTTGGGTGTGTTTGTATCTCTTTGTTTGTGTATGGATGTGTGTGTGTGTGTTTGTGTGCCTTTGTGTGTGTGAGTGTAGATGTGTGTGCATGTTTGTCTGTCTGTGTGTGTGGGGGTGGGTATGTGTGTGGGTGTGTCTGTTTATTTGTTTCTCTGTGTTTGTGTTTGTTGTTGTGGGTGTGTGTGTGTGTGTGTTTGTAGGTGAGGGTTTGTGTGTTTGTGTACCTGTATGTGTGTGTCTTTGTGTGTTTGGGGGTTCGTGTGTGTTTGTGTGCATATGTGTGTTTGTGTGTCTGTGTTTCTGCATTTGTTTGTGTGTGTGTATTTGTTTATCTGTGTGTCTGTGTGTGTGTGTTTGTGTGTGTTTTTGATGAGGGTGTGTGTGTTTGTGTACCGGTATTTGTGTGTGTTTGTGCGTCTGTGTGTGTTTGGGGCTTAATGTGTGTGTGTGTGTGTGTGTGTGTGTGTGTGTGTGTGTTGGTGTGGGTATGTTTGTGTGTGTGTGTTTCTGGTTGTGGGTGTGTGTGTTTGTGTTGGTGTGGAAGTGTGTGTTTTTGTGTGGGGGGGTTGTGTGTCTGTGTGGGTGTGGATTTGTGTGTGTGTGTTTGTGGGCGAGTGTGTGCCTTTTCTGTGTGTGGGGCGGTGTGTTTCTCTTTGTGTGTGTGGGTGTACGTGTGTGTGTGTGTTTGTGTGTCTGTGCGTGTGTGTCTGGATGTGTGTGTGTCTTTATGTGTCTTTGTGTGTGTGTGTCTGTGTTTGTGTGTGTGTCTGGGTGTGTGTTTGTGTGTCCGTCTGTGGGTGTGTGTGTGTATGTGTATGTGTGTGTATGTGTGTGTTTATGTGTTTGGGTGTGTTTGTGTGTCTTTTTTTGTGTATGGATGTGGCTGTGTGTGTTTTTGTGTGCCTTTGTTTATGTGCGTGTGAGTGTAGATGTGTGTGAATGTTTGTCTGTTTGTGTGTGGGTGGGGTGGGTTTGGGTGCATTTGTGTGTCTGTATGTGTGTGGGTGTGTCTGTGTATTTGTTTCTCTTTGTTTGTGTTTGTGGGTGTGGGTTTGTGTTTGTGGGTGAATGTGTGTGCGTGTGTGTTAGTGGGTGAGGGAGTGTGTGTTTGTGTACCTGTATTTGTGTGTTTGTGTTTCTTTGTGTTTGTATGTCTTTGTGTTTGTGTGGATGTGTGTGTTTGTGTGTGGGGGGGTTGTGTGTCTGTGGGTTTGTGTGTGTGTGTTTGTGGGCGAGTGTGTGCCTTTTCTGTGTGTGTGGGAGTGTGTTTGTCTTTGTGTGTTTGTGTGTGTCGGTGTATGTGTGTGTGTGTTTGTGTGTCTGTGCTTGTGTGTCTGGATGTGTGTGTGTCTTCATGTGTCTTTGTTTGTGTGTGTGTGTGTGTGTGTGTCTGGGTCTGTGTTTCTATGTGTGTCTCTGGGTGTGTGTTTGTGTGTCCATCTGTGTGTGTGTGTGTGTGTGTGTTTGTGTATGTGTGTGTTTGTGTGTCTTTGTGTGCCTTTGTGTGTGTGAGTGTAGATGTGTGAGAATGTTTGTCTGTCTGTGTGTGTGGGGGGGGGGGTTTGGGTGAGTTTGTGTGTCTGTATGTGTTTGGGTGTGTCTGTGTATTTGTTTCTCTGTGTTTTTGTTTGTGGGTGTGGGTGTGTGTGTGTGTGTTTGTGGGTGAGGGTGTGTGTTTGTGTACCGGTATTTGTGTGTGTTTGTGTGTCTGTGTGTGTTTGGGGCTTAATGTGTGTGTGCGTGTGTGTGTGTGGGGGGGGGGGCGGTGGTGGGGTGGGTTTGTGTGTCTGTGTTTCTGGGTGTGGGTGTGTGTGTTTGTGTGTGTGTGTTTGTCTTTGTGTTTGTGTGTGTTTGTGTTTGTGTGGAATTGTGTGTTTGTGTCTGAGGGTGTTGTGTGTCTGTGTGGGTGTGGGTTTGTGTGTGTGTGTTTGTGGGCGAGTGTGTGCCTTTTCTGTGTGTGTGGGGGGTGTGTTTGTATTTGTGTGTTTGTGTGTGGGGTGTACGTGTGTGTGTGTGTGTGTGTGTGTGTCTGTATGTGTCTGTGCTTGTGTGCCTGTGCTTGTGTGTCTGGATGTGTCTCTGTCTTTATGTGTCTTTGTGTATGTGTGTGTGTGTGTCTGTTTCTGTGTTTGTGTGTGTGTCTGGGTGTGTGTTTGTGTGTCCGTCTGTGGGTGTGTGTGTGTTTGTGTATGTGTGTGTATGTGTGTGTTTGTGTGTTTGGGTGAGTTTGTGTGTCTTTGTTTGTGTATGGATGTGGGTGTGTGTGTTTTTGTGTGCCTTTGTTTATGTGTGTGTGAGTGTAGATGTGTGTGCATGTTTATCTGTGTGTGGGTGAGGTGGGTTTGGGTGCGTTTGTGTGTCTGTATGTGTGTGGGTGTGTCTGTGTATTTGTTTCTCTGTGTTTGTGTTTGTGGGTGTGGGTGTGTGTGTGTGTTTGTGGGTGAATGTGTGTGTGTGTGTGTGTTAGTGGGTGAGGGAGTGTGTGTTTGTGTACCTGTATTTGTGTGTCTGTGTGTGTTTGGGGCTTCGTCTGTGTTTCTGAGTTGGTGAATGTGTGTGTTTGTTTATCTGTGTGTCTCTGTGGATGTGTGTGTTTGTGTGTGTGTGTGTGTGTGTGTGTATGTGGGTGGGTTTGTGTGTCTGTGTTTCTGATTGTGGGTGTGTGTGTTTGTGTGTGTTTGGGGGGTTGTAGTGTGTTTGTGTGTGTGTGTGCATGTGTGGGTGTGTATATGTGTTTGTGTGTCTGTGTTTCTGGGTTTATGTGTCTGTGTGTGTGTGTTTGTTTATCTGTGTGTCTGTGTGTGTGTGTCTGTGTGTTTGTGTGTTTGTGTTTGTATGTCTTTGTGTTTGTGTGGATGTGTGTGTTTGTGTGTGGGGGGGTTGTGTGTCTGTGTGGGTGTGGGTTTGTGTGTGTGTGTTTGTGGGCGAGTGTGTGCATTTTTTGTGTGTGTGGGATTGTGTTTGTCTTTGTGTTTTAGTGTGTGTCAGTGTATGTGTGTGTGTGTGTTTGTGTGTCTGTGCTTGTGTGTCTGGATGTGTGTGTCTTCATGTGTCTGTGTGTGTATGTGTCTGGGTGTGTGTTTGTGTGTCCATCTGTGTGTGTGTGTGTGTGTGTGTGTGTGTGTGTGTTTGTGTATGTGTGTGTATGTGTGTGTTTGTGTGTGTTTGTGTCTCTTTGTTTGTGTATGGATGTGTGTGTGTGTTTGTGTGCCTTTGTGTGTGTGAGTGTAGATGTGTGTGCATGTTTGTCTGTCTGTATGTGTGTGGGTGTGTCTGTGTATTTGTTTCTCTGTGTTTGTGATTGTGGATGTGGGTGTGTGTGTGTGTGTACCTGTATTTGTGTGTCTTTGTGTGTTTGGGGGTTCGTGTGTGTTTGTGTGCATATGTGTGTTTGTGTGTCTGTGTTTCTGCGTTTGTTTGTGTGTGTGTATTTGTTTATCTGTGTGTCTGTGTTTGTGTGTTTGTGTGTGTTTGTGGGTGAGGGTTTGTGTGTTTGTGTACCGGTATTTGTGTGTGTTTGTGTGTCTGTGTGTGTTTGGGGCTTAATGTGTGTGTGTGTGTGTGTGTGTGTGTGTGTGTTGGGGTGGGTACGTTTGTGTGTGTGTGTTTCTAGTTGTGGGTGTGTTTGTTTGTGTGTGTTTGTGTTGGTGTGGAAGTGTGTGTTTGTGTGTGGGGGGGTTGTGTGTCTGTGTGGGTGTGGATTTGTGTGTGTGTGTTTGTGGGTGAGTGTGTGCCCTTTTTGTGTGTGGGGCGGTGTGTTTCTCTTTGTGTGTTTGTGTGTGTGGGTGAACGTGTGTGTGTGTTTGTGTGTCTGTGCGTGTGTGTCTGGATGTGTGTGTGTCTTTATGTGTCTTTGTGTGTGTGTGTCTGTGTCTGTGTTTGTGTATGTATCTGGGTGTGTGTTTGTGTGTCTGTCTGTGTGTGTGTGTGTGTGTGTGTGTGTGTGTGTGTGTGTTTGTGTATGTGTGTGTTTGGGTGTGTTTGTCTGTCTTTGTTTGTCTATGGATGTGGGTGTGTGTGTGTTTGTGTGCCTTTGTTTGTGTGTGTGAGTGTAGATGTTTGTGCATGTTTGTATGTCTTTGTGTGGGGGTGGTGTGGGTTTGGGTGTGTTTGTGTGTCTGTATGTGTGTGGGTTTGTCTGTGTATTTGTTTCTCTGTGTTTGTGTTTGTGTGTGTGGTTGTGTGGGTGTGTGTTTGTGGGTGAGTGTGTGCCTTTTTTTGTGTGTGGGGGGGTATGTTTGTCTTTGTGTGTTTGTGTGTGGGTGTATCTGTGTGTGTGTGTTTGTGTGTCTGTGCTTGTGTGGCTGGATGCGTGTGTTTCTTTATGTGTATTTGTTTGTGTGTGTGTGTGTGTGTGTGTCTGTTTTTGTGTGTGTGTCTGGGGGTGTGTTTGTGTGTCCGTCTGTGGGTGTGTGTGTGTGTTTGTGGGTGTGTGTATATGTGTGTGTTTGTGTGTTTGGGTGTGTTTGTGCATCTTTGTTTGTGTATGGATATGGGTGTGTGTGAGTTTGTGTGCCTTTGTTTGTGTGTGTGAGTGTAGATGTGTGTGCATGTTTGTCTGTCTGTGTGCATGTGGGGGGTGGGTTTGGGTGTGTTTGTTTGTCTGTATGTGTGTGGGTGTGTCTTTGTATTTGTTTCTCTGTGTTTGTGTTTGTTGGTGTGTGTGTTTGTGGGTGAATGTGTGTGTGTGTTTGTGGGTAAGGGTGTGTGTGTGTTTGTGTACCTGTATTTGTGTGTGTGTGTGTCTGTTTGGGGGTTCGTGTATGTTTGTGTGCATATGTGTGTGTGTGTGTGGGTGTGTGTGGGTGGGTGTGTATGTGTGTTTGTGTGTCTGTGTTTCTGTGTTTGTTTGTGTGTGTGTATTTGTTTGTCTGTGTGTCTGTGTGTGTGTGTTCGTGTATCTTTGTATGTGAGTGTGTGTGTGGGTGGATGGGTTTGTGTGTCTGTGTTTCTGGTTGTGGGTGTATGTGTGTGTGTCTGTGTGTGTGTGTTTGTGCATCCTCGTGTGTGTGGGTTTTTGTGTTTGTGTTTGTGGGTGTGGGTGTGTGTATGTGTTTGTGGGTGAGGGTTTATGTGTTTGTGTACCGGTATTTGTGTGCCTGTGTGTGTGTTCGTGTGTCCATGTGTGTTTGGGGCTTAGTGTGTGTTTATTTGTATGTGTGTGTGTGTGTGTGTGTGTGTGTGTGCATGTGTCTGTGTGTGGGTGGGTGGGTTTGTGTGTCTGTGTTTCTGGTTGTGGGTGTGTGTGTGTGTGTGTTTGTGTGTGTGCGTGGGTGTGTGGGTGTGTATATGTGTTTGTGTGTCTGTGTTTCTAGGTTTGTGTGTATGTGTGTGTGTGTGTTTGTTTATCTGTGTGTATGTGTGTCTTTGTGTGTGTGTGTGTGTGTGTGTGGGTGGGTGTGTTTGCGTGTCTGTGTTTCAGGTTGTGGGTGTATGTGAGTTTGGGGGGTTATTGTGTGTTTGTGTGTGTGGATGGGTGTGTATATGTGTTTGTGTGTCTGTGTTTCTGGGTTTATGTTTATGTGTGTGTGTGTTTGTTTATCTGTGTGTCTGTGTGTATGTGTGTGTTTGTGTGTCTTTGTGTTTGTGTGTGTTTGTGTTTGTGTGGATGTGTGTGTTTCTGTGTGGGGGGTTGTGTTTCTGTGTGGGTGTGGGTTTGTGTGTGTGTGTTTGTGGGCGAGTGTGTGCCTTTTTTGTGTCTGTGGGGGTGTGTTTGTCTTTGTGTGTTTGTGTGTATGGGTGTATGTGTGTGTGTGTGTGTGTTTGTGTGTCTGTGCTTGTGTGACTGGATGTCTGTGTGTCTTTATGTGTCTTTGTTTATGTGTGTGTGTGTGTATGTGTGTGTCTGTGTCTGTGTTTGTGTTTGTGTGTATGTGGGTGTGTGTTTGTGTGTCCATCTTTGGGTGTGTGTATATGTGTATGTTTGTGTGTTTGGGTGTCTTTGTGTGTCTTTGTTTGTGTATGGATGTGGGTGTGTGTGTTTTGTGTTCCTTTGTTTGTGTTTGTGTGTGTGAGTGTAGATGTGTGTGCATGTTTGTCTGTCTGTGATTGGGGATGGGTGGGTTTGGGAGTGTTTGTGTGTCTTTATATGTGTGAATGTGTCTGTGTATTTGTTTCTCTATGTTTGTGTTTGTGGATGTGTGTGTGTTTGTGTGTTTGTGGGTGAATGTGTGTGTGTGTTTGTGGGTGAGGGTGTTTGTGTTTGTGTACCAGTATTTGTGTGTCTGTGTGTGTTTGGGGCTTCATGTGTGTTTGTGTGTATATGTGTGTGTGTGTGTGTGTGTTTGTTTATCTATGTTTCTGTGTGTATGTGTGTGTTTGTGTGTCTTTGTGATTGTGTGTGTTTGTGTTTGTTTATCTATGTGTCTGTGTGTATGTGTGTGTTTGTGTGTCTTTGTGATTGTGTGTGTTTGTGTTTGTTTATCTGTGTGTCTGTGTGTGTTTGTGTTTGTGTGTGTGTGTGGGTGGGTGGGTTTATGTGTCTGTGTTTCTGGTTGTGGGTGTGTATGTGTTTGTGTGTGTTTTTGGGGTTATTGTGTGTTTGTATGTGTGTGTGTGGGTGGGTGGGTCTGTATATGTGTTTGTGTGTCTGTGTTTCTGGGTTTATGTGTATGTGTGTGTGTGTTTGTTTATCTATGTGTCTGTGTGTATGTGTGTGTTTGTGTGTGTGTCTGAGCATCCTCGTGTTTGTGTGTGTGTCTGTGTGTGTGGGTTGTTATGTGGGTGTGTACTTGTTTGTGGGTTTGGGTGTGGGTTTGGGTGTGTTTCTGTGCACCCTTGTATGTGTGTGTGGCTGTAGTTGTGTGTGCATGTTTGTGTGACTGTGAGTGTGGTTGTGGGTGTGTGTGTGTATGTTTTTGTGTGTCTATGTTTGTGGGTGTGGATGTGTGTGTGAGTTTATGTGTGTGGTGTGGGTGTGTGTGGGTGTGGGTTTGTGTATGTGGGTGTGCGTCCGTGTTTGTGTGTGTGTGTCTGTGGGCATGTGAGTGTGATTAGGTGTCTGTGTTTGTGTGTGTGTGTTTATGCTTGTGTGTCTGTGTGTGTGTGTCTGTGGGTGGGTGTGGGTGTGCTTGTGTGTGTTTGTGTGTGTGTCTTAGTGTGCCTGTGTGTGTGCATGTGTGTGTGTGTTTGTGTGTGTGCGTGTTTCTGTGTCATTGTTTGTGTGTGTGGGTGTGGTGTGTGTTTGTGTATCTGTGTTTGGGGGGGGTGTGCATGCATGTTTGTGTGTCTATGTTTGTGTGTGTGAGAGTGTTTGTGTTTGTGTGTCTATGTGTGTGTGTCGGGTGTGTGGGTGTCTGTGTGTGCAGTTATGTGTGTGTGTGTTATTATGTGCTATTGTGTGTGTTTGTGTGTGTTTGTGTGTGTGTATGGGCATGTATGTGTGATTATGTATCTGTGTTTGTGTGTGTGTGTGTTTATGCTTGTGTGTCTGTGTGCATGTATTTGCGTGTGTGTGTGTCTGTGGGTGTGTGTGTGTGCTTGTGGGTGTTTGTGCATGTGTGTGTGTTAGTGTGTGTTTGTGTATGTGAGTGCTTGTGTGTCTGTGTTTGTGTGTGTGTGTGTGTGTATGTGTGTTTGAGTATCTGTGTGTGTGTGGGGGGTGTGCGTGCATGTTTGTGTGCCTATGCTTGTGTGTGCAGTTTTGGTGTTTGTGTGTCTGTGTGTGTGTGTGTGTGTGTGTGTGTGTGTGTCTGTGTGTGTGTGTGTCTGTATGTGTGAGTTTGGATGTGTGTGTTTTTGTGTGTCTGTGTGCGTGTGAGTTTGTGTGTGTGTGTTTGTGGGCGAGTGTGCCTTTTTGTGTGGGGATGTATGTTTGTCTTTGTGTGTTTGTGTGTGTGGGTGTATGTGTGTGTGTGTGTGTTTGTGTGTCTGTGTTTCGGGGTTTGTGTGTGTGTTTGTGTGTGTGTGTTTGTTCATCTGTGTGTGTGTGTATGTGTTTGTGTGTCTTTGTGTGTGTGTGTGTGTGTGTTTTTGTGTGTGTGTGGGTGTGTGTGTGGGTGGGTGTGTGTATTTGTGTGTGTGGGGAGCTTGTGTGTGTCTGTGTGTGTGTCTTTGTTTGTGTGTCTGAGCATCCTCGTGTTTGTGTGTGTGTCTGTGTGTGTGGGTTGTTGTGTGGGTGTGTACGTGTTTGTGTGTTTGGGTGTGGGTTTGGGTGTGTTTCTGTGCACCCTTGTATGTGTGTGTGGCTGTAGTTGTGTGTGCATGTTTGTGTGACTGTGAGTGTGGTTTTGGGTGTGTGTGTGTATGTTTTTGTGTGTCTATGTTTGTGGGTGTGGATGTGTGTGTGAGTTTATGTGTGTGGTGTGGGTGTGTGTGGGTGTGGGTTTGTGTATGTGGGTGTGTGTCCGTGTTTGTGTGTGTGTGTCTGTGGGCATGTGAGTGTGATTAGGTGTCTGTGTTTGTGTGTGTGTGTTTATGCTTGTGTGTCTGTGTGTGTGTGTCTGTGGGTGTGTGTGGGTGTGCTTGTGGGTGTTTGTGTGTGTGTCTTAGTGTGCTTGTGTGTGTGCATGTGTGTGTGTGTTTGTGTGTGTGCGTGTTTCTGTGTCATTGTTTGTGTGTGTGGGTGTGGTGTGTGTTTGTGTATCTGTGTTTGGGGGGGTGTGCGTGCATGTTTGTGTTTCTATGTTTGTGTGTGTGTGAGTTTTTATGTTTATGTGTCTATGTGTGTGTGTCGGGTGTGTGGGTGTCTGTGTGTGCAGTTATGTGTGTGTGTGTTATTGTGTGTCTTTGTGTGTGTTTGTGTGTGTGTGTGGGCATGTATGTGTGATTATGTATCTGTGTTTGTGTGTGTGTGTTTATGCTTGTGTGTCTGTGTGCGTGTGTTTGCGTGTGTGTGTGTCTGTGGGTGTGTGTGTGTGCTTGTGGGTGTTTGTGCATGTGTGTGTGTTAGTGTGTGTTTGTGTATGTGAGTGCTTGTGTGTCTGTGTTTGTGTGTGTGTGTGTGTGTGTTTGTGTATCTGTGTGTGTGGGGGGGGGTGCGTGCATGTTTGTGTGCCTATGCTTGTGTGTGCAGTTTTGGTGTTTGTGTGTTTGTGTGAGTTTGGATGTGTGTGTTTTTGTGTGTCTGTGTGGGTGTGGGTTTGTGTGTGTATGTTTGTGGGTGAGTGTGTGTCTTTTCTTGTGTGCATGGGGGTGTGCTTATTTTTGTGCGTTAGTGTGTGTGGGTGTATGTGTGTGTGTGTGTGTTTGTGTGTCTGTGCACTTGTGTCTGGATGTGTGTGTGTGTGTGTGTGTCTTTATGTGTCTTAGTATATGTGTGTGTGTGTCTGTGTCTGAGTTTGTGTGTGTTTGTGTTTCTGTGGATGTGTGTGTGTGTATTTGTGTATGTGTTTGTGTGTGTTTTTGTGTGTTTGTGTGTCTTTGTTTGTGTGTGTTAGTATAGATGTGTGTGCATGTTTGTCTGTGTGTGTGTGTGTGTTTGTGTGTGTTTGGGGGGTTATTGTGTGTTTGTGTGTGTCTGTGTGTGTGTGGGTGGGTGTGTATATGTGTTTGCGTGTCTGTGTTTCGGGGTTTGTGTGTGTGTGTGTGTATTTGTTTATCTGTGTGTGTGTGTGTTTGTGTGTCTTTGTGTGTGTGTGTTTGTGTCTGTGTGTCTGGGTGGGTGTGTGTGTTTATGTGTGGGGGGGTTGTGGGTGCGTGTGTGTGTGTCTTTATGTGTCTTTGTTTGTGTGTGTGTGTGTGCGAGTGTGTGTCTGTGTCTGAGTTTGTGTGTGTATTCGTGTGTCTGTCTGTGGGTGTGTGGGTGAGTATTTGTGGATGTGTTTGTGTGTGTGTTTGTGTGTTTTGGTGTGTTTGTGTGTCTTTGTTTGTGTATGGAAGTGGGTGTGTGTGTTTTTGTGTGCCTTTGTTTGTGTGTGTTGGTGTAGATGTTTGTGCATGTTTGTCTGTCTGTGTGTGTGTGTGGGTGGGTGTGTATGTGTGTTTGTGTGTCTGTGTTTCTGCGTTTTTGTCTGTGTGTGTGTGTGTTTGTGTGTGTTTGGGGGGTTATTGTGTGTTTCTGTGTGTATGTGGGTGGGTGTGTTTGTGTGTCTTTGTGTGTGTGTATGTGTGTGTTTGTGTCTATGTGGATGTGTGTGTGGGTGGGTGGATGTGTTTGTGTGTGGGGGGGTTGTGTGTGTGTGTGTGTGTGTGTGTCTTTGTGTGTCTGTTTGAGCATCCTCGTGTGTGTGTGTGCGCCTGTGTGTGTGGGTGTGTATGTGTTTGTGTGTCTATGTTTGTGTGTGTGTATGTGTGGTTGTGGGTGTGGGTGTGTGTGTCCATCTGTGTTTTTGTGTGTTGATGTGTGTGTGTGTGTGTTTGTGTGTGTGTGTTTGTGTGTTTGGTGTGGGTGAGTTTGTGTGTGTGTGTTTGTATATCTGTGTCTGTGTGGGTGTGGGTGTAGGTGTTTGTGTTTGTTTTTGTGGGTGTTATTGTGGTTGTGTATGTGTGTGGGTGTTTGTGTGTGTGGGTGTGGGTGTGTGTTTTTGTGTCTGTGCCTGTGTGTGTGTGCGGTGTGTGTGGATGTGTTTTGTGTCTGTGTGTGTTTGTTTATGTGTCTGTGTGTCTTTGTGTGTCTTTGTTTGTGTGTGTGTGGGTGTTGTTGTGTGTGTCTGTGTGTATGTGTGAGTGTGTGTGTGTGTTTGTGTGCCTGTGTTTGTGTATGTTGGAGTGGGTGTGAGTTTGTGTGTGTGGTGTGGGTATGTGTGTGTCTGTGTTTGTGTGTTTGTGTGTGGGTTTGGGTGTGTTTCTGTGCACCTATGTATGTGTGTGTGGGTGTTTGTGTGTCTGTGTGTGTGGTTGTGGGTATGTGTGTGTGTGTTTTTGTGTGGCTATGTTTGTGGGTGTGTTTCTGTGTGTGAGTTTGTGTGTGTGGTGTGGGTGTGTGTGGGTGTGGGTTTGTGTATGTGGGTGTGTGTGTGTGTGTGTTTATGTGTGTGTCTCTGTGGGCATGTGAGTGTGATTATGTGTCTGTGTTTGTGTGTGTGTGTTTATGCTTGTGTGTCTGTGGGTTTGTGTGTGTGTGCTTGTGGGTGTTTGTGTGTGTGACTTAGTGTGCATGTGTGTGTGTGTTTGTGTATGTGTTTGTGTGTGTGGGTGAGTCTGTGTCTGTGTTTGTGTGTGTGGGTGTGGTGTGTGTTTGTGTGTCTGTGTGTGTGTCGTGTGTGTGTGTGTGTGTGTATCTGTGTGTGCGGGGATGTGCGTGCGTGTTTGTGCGTCTATGTTTGTGTGTGTGTGAGTTTTTGTGTTTGTGTGTCCATGTGTGTGTGTCAGGTGTGTGGGTGTCTGTGAGTGCAGTTGTGTGTGTTATTGTGTGTCTTTGTTTGTGGGTGTGTGTGTGTATTTGTGTGTCTGTGTGTGTGGGCATGTATGTGTGATTATGTGTCTGTGTTTGTGCGTGTGTTTTTTATGCTTGTGTGTCTGTGTGTGTGTCTTTGGGTGTGTGTGTGTCTGTGGGTGTGTGTGTGTGTGCTTGTGGGTGTTTGTGCATGTCTGTGTGTGTGTTAGTGTCTGTTTGTGTATGTGGGTATTTGTGTGTCTGTGTTTGTGTGTGAGTGTGGTGTGTGTTTGTATGTCTGTGTGTGTGTGTGTGTGGGTGTGTATGTGTTTGTGTGTCTATGTTTGTTTGTGTGTGTGCTTGTGGGCGTTTGTGCGTGTGTGTGTGTTAGTGTGTGTTTGAGTATGTGGGTGCTTGTGTGTCTGTGTTTGTGTGTGTGGGTGTGCTGTGTGTTTGTGTGTCTGTGTGTGTGTGTTTGTTTGTGTATCTGTGTGTGGGGGGGATGTGCGTGCGTGTTTGTGTGCCTATACTTGTGTGTGTGGTTTTGGTGTTTGTGTGTCTGTGTGTGTGTGTGTGTGTCTGTGTGTGTGTGTGCTTGTGGGTGTTTGTGTGTGTGTGTGTGTGTGTGTGTGTGTTAGTGTGTCTGTGTGTGTGCATTTGTGTGTGTGCTTGTAGTGTGTGTTTCTGTGTCTGTGTGTGTGTGTCGGATGTGTGTGTGTGTGTGTGTGTGTCTGAGTGTGTGTTTGTGTGTGTGTTTGCATATCTGTGTGTAGGGTGGTGTGCGTGTATGTTTGTGTGTGTATATTTGTGTGTGTGTGGGTTTTTGTATTTGTGTGTCTGTGTGTGTGTCGGGTGTGTCGGTGTCTGTGTGTGTCTGTGTGTGCGGTTGTGGGTGTGTGTGTGTGTCTGTGTGTTATTGTGTGTCTATGTTTGTGGGTGTGTGTGTGTGTGTGTGTGTGTTTGTGTGTCTGTGTGTGTGGGCATGTGTGTCTCATTATATGTCTGTGTTTGTATGTGTGTGTGTTTATGCTTGTGTGTCTGTTTGAGTGTGTTTGGGTGTGTGGGTGTGTGCTTGAGGTTGTTTGTGTGTGTATTTGTGTGTGTTTGTGTATGTGGGTGTTGGTGTGTCTGTGGGTGTGTCGGGCATGTGCGTCTGTGTGTATGTTTGTGTATCTGTGTTTGTGGGGGGGCTTGTGTGCGTGTTTGTGCGTCTGTGTTTGTGTATGTGGGAGTGGGTGTGAGTTTGTGTGTGTGGTGTGGGTGTGTGTCTGTGTTTGTGTGTTTGGATGTGGGTTTGGGTGTGTTTCTGTGCACCTATGTGTGTGTAGGTGTAGTTGTGTGTGGGTGTATGTGTGTGTGTGTGTGTGTGGCTGTGAGTCTGTGTGTGTGTGTGGGTTTTGTGCGTCTATGTTTGTGGGTGTGGGTGTGTGTGTGACTTTGTGTGTGTGGTGTGGGTGTGTGCTGGTGAGGGTTTGTTTATGTGTGTGTGTGTGTGGTTGTGTGTATGTGTGTCTGTGGTCATGTGAGTGTGATTATGTGACTGTGTTTGTATGTGTGTTTATGCTTGTGTGTCGGTGTGTGTGTCTGTGGGTGTGTGTGTGTGCTTGTGGGTGTTTGTGTGTGTGTGTGTGTGTTAGTGTGTCTGTGTGTGTGCATTTGTGTGTGTGCGTGTAGTGTGTGTTTCTGTGTCTGTGTGTGTGTGTCGGGTGTGTGTGTGTGTCTGTGTGTGTGTGTGTCTGTATGTGTGAGTTTGGATGTGTGTGTTTTTGTGTGTCTGTGTGCGTGTGAGTTTGTGTGTGTGTGTTTGTGGGCGAGTGTGCCTTTTTGTGTGGGGATGTGTGTTTGTCTTTGTGTGTTTGTGTGTGTGGGTGTATGTGTGTGTGTGTGTGTTTGTGTGTCTGTGTTTCGGGGTTTGTGTGTGTGTTTATGTGTGTGTGTTTGTTCATCTGTGTGTGTGTGTATGTGTTTGTGTGTCTTTGTGTGTGTGTGTGTGTTTTTGTGTGTGTGTGGGTGTGTGTGTGGGTGGGTGTGTGTATTTGTGTGTGTGGGGAGCTTGTGTGTGTCTGTGTGTGTGTCTTTGTTTGTGTGTCTGAGCATCCTCGTGTTTGTGTGTGTGTCTGTGTGTGTGGGTTGTTGTGTGGGTGTGTACGTGTTTGTGTGTTTGGGTGTGGGTTTGGGTGTGTTTCTGTGCACCCTTGTATGTGTGTGTGGCTGTAGTTGTGTGTGCATGTTTGTGTGACTGTGAGTGTGGTTTTGGGTGTGTGTGTGTAGGTTTTTGTGTGTCTATGTTTGTGGGTGTGGATGTGTGTGTGAGTTTATGTGTGTGGTGTGGGTGTGTGTGGGTGTGGGTTTGTGTATGTGGGTGTGTGTCCGTGTTTGTGTGTGTGTCTGTGGGCATGTGAGTGTGATTAGGTGTCTGTGTTTGTGTATGTGTGTTTATGCTTGTGTGTCTGTGTGTGTGTGTCTGTGGGTGTGTGTGGGTGTGCTTGTGGGTGTTTGTGTGTGTGTCTTAGTGTGCTTGTGTGTGTGCATGTGTGTGTGTGTTTGTGTGTGTGCGTGTTTCTGTGTCATTGTTTGTGTGTGTGGGTGTGGTGTGTGTTTGTGTATCTGTGTTTGGGGGGGTGTGCGTGCATGTTTGTGTTTCTATGTTTGTGTGTGTGTGAGTTTTTATGTTTATGTGTCTATGTGTGTGTGTCGGGTGTGTGGGTGTCTGTGTGTGCAGTTATGTGTGTGTGTGTTATTGTGTGTCTTTGTGTGTGTTTGTGTGTGTGTGTGGGCATGTATGTGTGATTATGTATCTGTGTTTGTGTGTGTGTGTTTATGCTTGTGTGTCTGTGTGCGTGTGTTTGCGTGTGTGTGTGTCTGTGGGTGTGTGTGTGTGCTTGTGGGTGTTTGTGCATGTGTGTGTGTTAGTGTGTGTTTGTGTATGTGAGTGCTTGTGTGTCTGTGTTTGTGTGTGTGTGTGTGTTTGTGTATCTGTGTGTGTGGGGGGGGGGGTGCGTGCATGTTTGTGTGCCTATGCTTGTGTGTGCAGTTTTGGTGTTTGTGTGTTTGTGTGAGTTTGGATGTGTGTGTTTTTGTGTGTCTGTGTGGGTGTGGGTTTGTGTGTGTATGTTTGTGGGTGAGTGTGTGTCTTTTCTTGTGTGCATGGGGGTGTGCTTATTTTTGTGCGTTAGTGTGTGTGGGTGTATGTGTGTGTGTGTGTGTTTGTGTGTCTGTGCACTTGTGTCTGGATGTGTGTGTGTGTGTGTGTCTTTATGTGTCTTAGTATATGTGTGTGTGTGTCTGTGTCTGAGTTTGTGTGTGTTTGTGTTTCTGTGGATGTGTGTGTGTGTATTTGTGTATGTGTTTGTGTGTGTTTTTGTGTGTTTGTGTGTCTTTGTTTGTGTGTGTTAGTATAGATGTGTGTGCATGTTTGTCTGTGTGTGTGTGTGTGTTTGTGTGTGTTTGGGGGGTTATTGTGTGTTTGTGTGTGTCTGTGTGTGTGTGGGTGGGTGTGTATATGTGTTTGCGTGTCTGTGTTTCGGGGTTTGTGTGTGTGTGTGTGTATTTGTTTATCTGTGTGTGTGTGTGTTTGTGTGTCTTTGTGTGTGTGTGTTTGTGTCTGTGTGTCTGGGTGGGTGTGTGTGTTTATGTGTGGGGGGGTTGTGGGTGCGTGTGTGTGTGTCTTTATGTGTCTTTGTTTGTGTGTGTGTGTGTGCGAGTGTGTGTCTGTGTCTGAGTTTGTGTGTGTATTTGTGTGTCTGTCTGTGGGTGTGTGGGTGAGTATTTGTGGATGTGTTTGTGTGTGTGTTTGTGTGTTTTGGTGTGTTTGTGTGTCTTTGTTTGTGTATGGAAGTGGGTGTGTGTGTTTTTGTGTGCCTTTGTTTGTGTGTGTTGGTGTAGATGTTTGTGCATGTTTGTCTGTCTGTGTGTGTGTGTGGGTGGGTGTGTATGTGTGTTTGTGTGTCTGTGTTTCTGCGTTTTTGTCTGTGTGTGTGTGTGTGTTTGTGTGTGTTTGGGGGGTTATTGTGTGTTTCTGTGTGTATGTGGGTGGGTGTGTTTGTGTGTCTTTGTGTGTGTGTATGTGTGTGTTTGTGTCTATGTGGATGTGTGTGTGGGTGGGTGGATGTGTTTGTGTGTGGGGGGGGTTGTGTGTGTGTGTGTGTGTGTGTGTCTTTGTGTGTCTGTTTGAGCATCCTCGTGTGTGTGTGTGCGCCTGTGTGTGTGGGTGTGTATGTGTTTGCGTGTCTATGTTTGTGTGTGTGTATGTGTGGTTGTGGGTGTGGGTGTGTGTGTCCATCTGTGTTTTTGTGTGTTGATGTGTGTGTGTGTGTGTTTGTGTGTGTGTGTTTGTGTGTTTGGTGTGGGTGAGTTTGTGTGTGTGTGTTTGTATATCTGTGTCTGTGTGGGTGTGGGTTTAGGTGTTTGTGTTTGTTTTTGTGGGTGTTATTGTGGTTGTGTATGTGTGTGGGTGTTTGTGTGTGTGGGTGTGGGTGTGTGTTTTTGTGTCTGTGCCTGTGTGTGTGTGCGGTGTGTGTGGATGTGTTTTGTGTCTGTGTGTGTTTGTTTATGTGTCTGTGTGTCTTTGTGTGTCTTTGTTTGTGTGTGTGTGGGTGTTGTTGTGTGTGTCTGTGTGTATGTGTGAGTGTGTGTGTGTGTTTGTGTGCCTGTGTTTGTGTATGTTGGAGTGGGTGTGAGTTTGTGTGTGTGGTGTGGGTATGTGTGTGTCTGTGTTTGTGTGTTTGTGTGTGGGTTTGGGTGTGTTTCTGTGCACCTATGTATGTGTGTGTGGGTGTTTGTGTGTCTGTGTGTGTGGTTGTGGGTATGTGTGTGTGTGTTTTTGTGTGGCTATGTTTGTGGGTGTGTTTCTGTGTGTGAGTTTGTGTGTGTGGTGTGGGTGTGTGTGGGTGTGGGTTTGTGTATGTGGGTGTGTGTGTGTGTGTGTTTATGTGTGTGTCTCTGTGGGCATGTGAGTGTGATTATGTGTCTGTGTTTGTGTGTGTGTGTTTATGCTTGTGTGTCTGTGGGTTTGTGTGTGTGTGCTTGTGGGTGTTTGTGTGTGTGACTTAGTGTGCATGTGTGTGTGTGTTTGTGTATGTGTTTGTGTGTGTGGATGAGTCTGTGTCTGTGTTTGTGTGTGTGGGTGTGGTGTGTGTTTGTGTGTCTGTGTGTGTGTCGTGTGTGTGTGTGTGTGTGTATCTGTGTGTGCGGGGATGTGCGTGCGTGTTTGTGCGTCTATGTTTGTGTGTGTGTGAGTTTTTGTGTTTGTGTGTCCATGTGTGTGTGTCAGGTGTGTGGGTGTCTGTGAGTGCAGTTGTGTGTGTTATTGTGTGTCTTTGTTTGTGGGTGTGTGTGTGTATTTGTGTGTCTGTGTGTGTGGGCATGTATGTGTGATTATGTGTCTGTGTTTGTGCGTGTGTTTTTTATGCTTGTGTGTCTGTGTGTGTGTCTTTGGGTGTGTGTGTGTCTGTGGGTGTGTGTGTGTGTGCTTGTGGGTGTTTGTGCATGTCTGTGTGTGTGTTAGTGTCTGTTTGTGTATGTGGGTATTTGTGTGTCTGTGTTTGTGTGTGAGTGTGGTGTGTGTTTGTATGTCTGTGTGTGTGTGTGTGTGGGTGTGTATGTGTTTGTGTGTCTATGTTTGTTTGTGTGTGTGCTTGTGGGCGTTTGTGCGTGTGTGTGTGTTAGTGTGTGTTTGAGTATGTGGGTGCTTGTGTGTCTGTGTTTGTGTGTGTGGGTGTGCTGTGTGTTTGTGTGTCTGTGTGTGTGTGTTTGTTTGTGTATCTGTGTGTGGGGGGGATGTGCGTGCGTGTTTGTGTGCCTATACTTGTGTGTGTGGTTTTGGTGTTTGTGTGTCTGTGTGTGTGTGTGTGTGTCTGTGTGTGTGTGTGCTTGTGGGTGTTTGTGTGTGTGTGTGTGTGTTAGTGTGTCTGTGTGTGTGCATTTGTGTGTGTGCTTGTAGTGTGTGTTTCTGTGTCTGTGTGTGTGTGTCGGATGTGTGTGTGTGTGTGTGTGTGTGTGTGTCTGAGTGTGTGTTTGTGTGTGTGTTTGCATATCTGTGTGTAGGGTGGTGTGCGTGTATGTTTGTGTGTGTATATTTGTGTGTGTGTGGGTTTTTGTATTTGTGTGTCTGTGTGTGTGTCGGGTGTGTCGGTGTCTGTGTGTGTCTGTGTGTGCGGTTGTGGGTGTGTGTGTGTGTCTGTGTGTTATTGTGTGTCTATGTTTGTGGGTGTGTGTGTGTGTCTGTGTGTGTGTGTTTGTGTGTCTGTGTGTGTGGGCATGTGTGTCTCATTATATGTCTGTGTTTGTATGTGTGTGTGTTTATGCTTGTGTGTCTGTTTGAGTGTGTTTGGGTGTGTGGGTGTGTGCTTGAGGTTGTTTGTGTGTGTATTTGTGTGTGTTTGTGTATGTGGGTGTTTGTATGTCTGTGGGTGTGTCGGGCATGTGCGTCTGTGTGTATGTTTGTGTATCTGTGTTTGTGGGGGGGCTTGTGTGCGTGTTTGTGCGTCTGTGTTTGTGTATGTGGGAGTGGGTGTGAGTTTGTGTGTGTGGTGTGGGTGTGTGTCTGTGTTTGTGTGTTTGGATGTGGGTTTGGGTGTGTTTCTGTGCACCTATGTGTGTGTAGGTGTAGTTGTGTGTGGGTGTATGTGTGTGTGTGTGTGTGTGGCTGTGAGTCTGTGTGTGTGTGTGGGTTTTGTGCGTCTATGTTTGTGGGTGTGGGTGTGTGTGTGACTTTGTGTGTGTGGTGTGGGTGTGTGCTGGTGAGGGTTTGTTTATGTGTGTGTGTGTGTGGTTGTGTGTATGTGTGTCTGTGGTCATGTGAGTGTGATTATGTGACTGTGTTTGTATGTGTGTTTATGCTTGTGTGTCGGTGTGTGTATCTGTGGGTGTGTGTGTGTGCTTGTGGGTGTTTGTGTGTGTGTGTGTGTGTTAGTGTGTCTGTGTGTGTGCATTTGTGTGTGTGCGCGTAGTGTGTGTTTCTGTGTCTGTGTGTGTGTGTCGGGTGTGTGTGTGTGAGTGTGTGTGAGTGTGTGTTTGTGTGTGTGTTTGCATATCTGTGTGTAGGGGTGTGTGCGTGTGTGTTTGTGTGTGTGTATATTTGTGTGTGTGGGTTTTTGTGTTTGTGTGTCTGTGTGTGTGTCGGGTGTTTCGGTGTCTGTGTGTGTCTGTGTGTGCGGTTGTGGGTGTGTGTGTGTGTCTGTGTGTTATTGTGTGTCTATGTCTGTGTGTGTGTGTGTGTGTTTGTGTGTCTGTGTGTGTGGGCATGTGTTTCTGATTATATGTCTGTGTTTGTATGTGTGTGTGTTTATGCTTGTGTGTCTGTTTGAGTGTGTTTGGGTGTGTGTGTGTGCTTGAGGTTGTTTGTGTGTGTATTTGTGTGTGTTTGTGTATGTGGGTGTTTGTGTGTCTGTGTGTGTGTCAGGCATGTGCGTGTGTGTGTATGTTTGTGTATCTGTGTTTGTGGCGGGGTTTGTGTGCGTGTTTGTGTGTCTGTGTTTGTGAGTTTTTGTGTTTGTGTGTGTGTGTCTGTGTGCGTGTGGGTGAGTGTGTGTGTGTTTGTGTGTCTGTCTGTGTATGTGTGAGTTTGGATGTGAGTGTTTCTGTGTGTCTGTGTGGGTGTGGGTTTGTGTGTTTGTGTTTGTGGGTGAGTGTGTGCCCTTTTTGTGTGTTTGTGTGTGTGGGTGTATGTGTGTGTGTCTGTTTGTGTGTCTATGCGTGTGTGTCTGGATGTGTGTGTATGTGTGCATGTGTGTGTCTTTATGTGTTTTTGTTTGGAGTGTGTGTGTTTCTGTGTCTGATTTTGTGTGTGTGTGGGTGTGTGTTTCTGTGTCTGTCTGTGGATGTGTGTGTGTGCGTGTGTGTTTGCATAGGTGTGTGCGTGTGTGTATGTTTGTGTGTTTGGGTGTCTTTGTTTGTGTATGGATGTGGGTGTGTGTGTTTTTGTGTGCCTTTGTTTGTGCATTTGAGTGTAGATGTGTGTGCATGTTTGTCTGTGTGTGTGTGTGTGAGTTTGGGTGCGTTTGTGTGTCTGTATGTGTGTGGGTGTGTCTGTGTATTTGTTTCTCTGTGTTTGTGTGTGAGGGTATGGGTGTTTGTGTGTGTGTGTGTGTGTGTGTGTGTGTGTCTGTGTGTGCGTCTTTGTGTGTCTTTGTATGTTTGGTTGTGTCTGTGTTTTTATGTTTGGGTATAGTTTTGAGCACCTATGTATGTTTGTGTGTGTGTGCATGGGTGTATGTTTGTGTTTGTGTGTCTGTGTTTCTGCATTTGTTTGTGTGTGTGTGTTTGTTTATCTGTGTTTCTGTGTGTGTGTTTGTGTGTCTTTGTGTGTGTTTGTGGGTGAGGGTGTGTGTGCGTATCAGTATTTGTGTGTGTGTGTGTGTGCATTTGTGTGTCTGTTGGTGTTTGGGGCTTAATGTGTGTGTGTGTGTGTGTGTGTGTGTGTGTGTGTGTGTGTGGGTGGGTTTGTGTGTCTGTGCTTCTGGTTGTGGGTGTGTGTGTTTCTGTGTGTGTGTGTTTGTGTGTCTTTGTGTTTGTGTGTGTTTGTGTGGAAGTGTATGTTTGTGTGTGGGGGTTTGTGTGTCTGTGTGGGTTTGGGTTTGTGTGTGTGTGTTTGTGGGCGAGTGTGTGCCTTTTTTGTGTGTGGGGGGGTGTGTTTGTCTTTGTGTGTTTGTGTGTGGGGGTGTATGTGTCTGTGTGTGTGTGTCTGTGTGTCTCTGCTTGTGTGTCTTGATGTGTGTGTGTCTTTATGTGTGTGTGTGTGTGTGTGTGTCTGTGTCTGTGTCTGTGTTTGTGTGTGTGTCTGGGTGTGTGTTTGTGTGTCCGTCTGTGGGTGTGTGTGTGTTTGTGTATGTGTGTGTTTGTGTGTCTGTATGTGTGTCAGGTGTGTCTGTGTGTGTGTGTGAGTGTGTGTGTGTGTGTGTATGTTGGTGTATCTGTGTGTGTCAGGTGTGCGTGCATGTTTGTGTGTCTATGTTTGTGTGTGTGTGAGTTTTTGTCCTTGTGTGCCTGTGTATGTGTGTTGGGTGTGTGGGTTTGTGTGTATGTCTGTGTGTGCGGTTGTGTGTGTGTGTGTGTGTTATTGTGTGTCTATCTTTGTGGGTGTGGGTGTGAGTGTGTGTTTGTGTGTGTAGTGTGTGTGTGTGGGTGTGGGTTTGTGTGTGTGTGGGTGTGTGTGTGTGTTTGTGTGTCTGTTTGTGTGGGTGTGTGTGTGTGTACTTGTGGGTGTTTGTGAGTGTCTGTGTGTGTTAGAGTGCCTGTGTGTGTGCATGTGTGTGTGTTTGTTTGTGTGTGTGTGTGTGTGGGTGGTTGTGTGTGTGTGTTTGTGTGTTTGGGTGTGGAGTGTGTGTGTGTGTGTCAGGTGTGTGTGTGTGTGTTTGTGTATTTGTGTGTGTGGGGTGTGCATGCATGTTTGTGTGTCTATGTTTGTGTGTGTGAGTTTTTGTGTTTGTCTGTGTGTGTGTGTGTGTGTTGGTGTGGGTGTGTGTGCGTGTGCGTGTATGTTTGTGTGCGTGTTTGTTTGTCTGTGTTTGTGTTTGTGAGTTTTTGGGTTTGTGTGTGTGTGGGTTTGTGTGTGTGTGTTTGTGGGTGAGTGTGTGCCCTTTTTGTGTGTGGGGGGTGTATTTGTTTTGTGTGTTTGTGTGTGTGGGTGTATGTGTGTGTGTGTGTTTGTGTGTCTGTGCGTGTGTGTCTGGATGTGTGTGTATGTGTGCGTGTGTGTGTGTTTATGTGTTTTTGTTTGGTGTCTGTGTGTGTGTGTGTGTGTGTGTGTGTGTGTCTGTGTCTGATTTTGTGTGTGTGTCTGGGTGTGTGTTTCTGTGTCTGTCTGTGGATGTGTGTGTGTGTGTGTGTTTGCGTAGGTGTGAACGTGTGTGTATGTTTGTGTGTTTGGGTGTGTTTTGGTGTTTTTGTTTGTGTATGGATGTGGGTGTGTGTGTTTTTGTGTGCCTTTGTTTGTGTATGTGAGTGTAGATGTGTGTGCATGTTTGTCTGTCTGTGTGTGTGTGGGTTTGGTTGCGTTGGTGTGTCTGTATGTGTGTGGGTGTGTCTGTGTATTTGTTTCTCTGTGTTTGTGTGTGTGGGTATGGGTGTTTGTGTGTCTTTGTGTGTGTGTGTGTGTATTTGTGTGTCTGTGTGTGTGTCTTTGTATGTTTGGTTGTGTCTGTGTTTGTATGTTTGGGTATAGATTTGGGCACCTATGTATATTTGTGTGTGTGTGCATGGGTGTATGTTTGTGTTTGTGTGTCTGTGTTTCTGCATTTGTTTGTGTGTGTGTGTTTGTTTATCTGTGTTTCTGTGTGTGTGTGTTTGTGTGTCTTTGCGTGTGTTTGTGGGTGAGGGTGTGTATGTGTGTGTACCGGTATTTGTGTGTGTGTGTGTGTGTGTGTATTTGTGTGTCTGTGCTTCTGGTTGTGGGTGTGTGTGTTTCTGTGTGTGTGTGTGTGTGTTTGTGTGTCTTTGTGTTTGTGTGTGTTTCTGTGGAAGTGTGTGTTTGTGTGTGGGGGGTTGTGTGTCTGTGTGGGTGTGGGTTTGTATGTGTGTGTTTGTGGGCGAGTGTGTGCCTTTTTTGTGTGTGTGGGAGTGTGTTTGTCTTTGTGTGTTTGTGTGTGTGGGTGTATGTGTGTGTGTGTGTGTTTGTGTGTCTGTGCTTGTTTGTCTGGATGTGTGTGTGTCTTTATGTGTCTTTGTGTGTGTGTGTGTGTGTCTGTGTCTGTGTTTGTGTGTGTGTCTGGGTGTGTGTTTGTGTGTCTGTCTGTGGGTGGGTGTGTGTGTGTTTGTGTATTTGTGTGTATGTGTGTGTTTGTGTGTCTGTGTGTGTGTTGTGTGTGTGTGTGTATGAGTGTGTGTGTGTGTGTGTTGGTGTATCTGTGTGTGTCAGGTGTGAGTTCATGTTTGTGTGTCTATGTGTGTGTGTGAGTTTTTGTGCTTGTGTGCCTGTGTGTGTGTGTCGGGTGTGTGGGTTTGTGTGTGTGTCTGTGTGTGCGGTTGTGTGTGTGTGTGTGTGTGTTATTGTGTGTCTATCTTTGTGGGTGTGGGTGGGAGTGTGTGTTCGTGTGTGTAGTGTGTGTGTGTGGGTGTGGGTTTGTGTGTGTGGGTGTGTGTGTGTGTGTTTGTGTGTCTGTTTGTGTGGGTGTGTGTGTGTACTTGTGGGTGTTTGTGAGTGTGTGTGTGTGTGTGTGTTAG
>NC_054467.1:118342844-118365344 GCF_017639515.1 Carcharodon carcharias
TGTGTGTGTGTGTGTTTTTGTGTGTCTAGGTTTTGGGTGTGGGTGTGTGTGTGGGTTTGTGTGTGTGGGTGTGTGTGGATGTGGGTTTGTGTTTGTGTGTGTGTGTCTGTGGGTGTGTGAGCATGATTATGTGTGTGTGTTTGTGTGTGGGGGGGTGTTTGTGTGTGTGCATGTGTGCGTTTGTGTGTTTGCTTGTGTATGTGGGCGGGGGTTGTGCGTGCGTGTTTATGAGTCTATGTTTGTGTGTGTGAGTTTTTGTGTTTGTGTGTCTATGTGTGTCTGTGTTGGGGTGTGTGTGTGTGGGTGTGTGTCTGTGCGCACGTGTGTGTGTGTGTGTGTGTGTGTGTGTCTGTGTGTGTGTTTTTATGTGTGTGTGTCTGTGTGAGTTTGGATGTGTATGTTTTTGTATGGGGGGGTGGGTGTGGGTTTGTGTGTGTGTGTTTGTGGGTGAGTGTGTTTATTTTTTTGTGTGGGTGGGTTTTTGTGTGTGTGTTTGTATGTCTGTGTCTGTGTGGGTGTGGGTGTTTGTGTTCGTTTGTGTGTCTGTGTTTTTGTGTGTTATTGTGGTTGTGTATGTGTGTGGGTGTTTGTGTGTGTGTGTGTGCGTGTGTGTGTGTGTGTTTGTGTCTGTGCCTGTGTGTGTGTGTGGATGTGTTTTGTGTCTGTGTGTGTTTGTTTATGTGTCTGTGTGTGTTTATGTGTCTGTGTGGGTGTGGGTGTGTGTGTCTGTGTGTATGTGTGCGTGCGTGTGTGTGTTTTTGTGCCTGTGTGTGTGCATGTGTGTGTGTTTGTGTGTGTGTGGGTGTTTCTGAGTGTGCATGTGTGTGTGTGTTTGTGTGTGTGTTTGTGTATGTGCGTGGGGGGTGTGCATGCGTTTTAGTGAGTCTATGTTTGTGTGTGTGAGTTTTGGTGTTTGTGTGTCTGTGTGTGTGTGTGTTGGTGTGTGTGGGTGTGTGGGTGTTTGTGTGTCTGTGCGTGTGTGTCTGGATGTGTGTGTGTGTGTGTGTGTCTTTATGTGTCTTTGTTTTTGTGTGTATGTTTGTGTGTCTGTGTCTGTGTCTTTGTGTGTGGATGTGGGTGTGTGTGTTTTTTTGTGTGTCTATGTTTGTGGGTGTGTGTATGTGTGTGAGTTTGTGTGTGTGCGTGGGTGTGCGTGTGTGTGTGTCTTTGTGTGTGTGTTTGAGCATCCATGTGTGTGTGTCTGTGTGTGTCTGTGTGTGTGGTTGTTGTGTTGGTGAGTGTGTGATTGGGTGTCTATGTTTGTGTGCGTGTGTGGTTGTGGGTGTGGGTGTGTGCGTACATCTGTGTTTTTGTGTGTTCATTTGTGTGTGTGTGTGTGTGTGTTTGTGTGTCTGTGTTTGTATGTTTTGTGTGGGTGGGTTTGTGTGTGTGTGCTTGTATGTCTGTGTCTGTGTGTCTGTGTGTGTTTGTTTATGTGTCTGTGTGTGTTTGTGTGTCTATGTGGGTGTGGGTGTGGGTGGATGTGAGTTTGTGTGTGTGGTGTGGGTGTGTGTGTGTCTGTGTTTGTGTGTTTGGGTGTGGGTTTGGGTGTCTTTCTGTGCACCTATGTATGTGTGTGTCGGTGTAGTTGTGTATGTGTGTTTGTGTGTCTGTGTGTGTGGTTGTGGGTGTGTGTGTGTGTGTGTTTGGGGGGTGCGTGCATGTTTGTGGGTCTATGTTTGTGTATGTGAGTTTTTGTGTTTTTGTGTGTGTCGGTGGGTGTGGGTGTGTATGTGTGTATTTGTGTATCTTTGTGTGTGAGTGTGTGTGTGTTTGTGTGTGTGTGAGTTTGGATGTGTGTGTTTTTGTGTGTCTGTGTGGGGGTGGGTTTGTGTGTGTGTGTTTGTGGGTGAGTGTGTTATTTTGTGTGTGGGGGGCGTGGGTTTGTTTTTGTGTGCTTGTATGTGTGGGTGTATGTGTGTGTGTGTGTTTGTGTGTCTGTGCATGTGTGTCTGGATGTTTGTGTGTGTGTGTGTCTTTAGGTGTCTTTGTTTGTGTGTGTGTGTGTCTGTGTTTGTGTCTGTCTGTCTGTGGGTGTTTGTGTGTTTGTGTTTGTGTGTGTGTTTGTGTGTTTGGGTGTGTTTGTGTGTCTTTGTTTGTGTATGGATGTGGGTGCGTGTGTTTTTGTGTGCCTTTGTTTGTGTGTGTGTGTAGATCTGTGTGCATGTGTGTCTGTCTGTGTGTCGGGGGCTGTGTTTAGGTGTGTTTGTGTGTCTGTATGTGTGTGGGTGTGTCTGTGTATTTGTTTCTCTGTGCTTGTGTGTGTGGGTATGGGTGTTTGTGTGTGTTTGTGTGTGTGTGGGTGTGTTTTTGTGTCTGTGTGTGTGTCTTTGTTTGTATGTTTGGCTGTGTCTGTGTTTGTGTGTTTGGGTGTGTTTTTGTGCACCTACGTATGTTTGTGTGTGTGCACATGGGTGTATGTTTGTTTTTGTGTGTCTGTGTGTGTGTGAGTGTTTGTGTTTGTGTGTTGGTGTGTGTGTGTCTGTGTGTGTGCATGTGTGCGTGAGTGTGTGTGTGTTTGTGTGTCTGTGTTTGTGTGTCTATGTTTGTGGGTGTGTGTGTGTGTGTTTTGCATGTGTATATGTGGCTGTGTGTGTGTGCGTGTGTGTGTGTTTGTATGTCTGTGCGTATGTGTTTATGGGTGAGGGTGTGTGTGTGTGTGTGTGTTTGTGTGTGTGGGTGTGTGTGTGTGTTTGTGTACCTGTATTTGTGTGTGTGTGTGTTTGGCGCTTAGTGGGTGTTTGTGTGTATATATGTGTGTGTGTGTAGGTGGGTTTGTGTGTCTGTGTTTCTGGTTGTGTGTGTATGTGTGTGTGTGTTTGTGTGTGTTTGGGGGGGATATTGTGTGTTTGTGTGTGTGGGGGTGGGTGGGTATGTATGTGTGTTTGTGTGTCGGTGTTTCTGCATTTGTGTGTGTGTTTGTTTATCTGTGTGTGTGTGTGTGTGAGAGTGTTTGTGTGTCTTTGTGTGTATGTGTGTGTGTCTGTGTCTGTGTGGATGTGTGTGTGGGTGGGTGTGTGTATATGTGTGTGGGGGGGTTGTGTGTGTGTTTGTTGTCTGTGTGTATGTGTGGGTGCATGTGTGTGTTCATGTGTCTGTGTGTGTGTTTTGCGTGTGTGTATGTGTCTTTGTGTATGTGTTTGTGCATCATCGTGTGTGTGTGTCTGTGTGTGTGGGTTGTGTGGGTGTGTGTGTGTTTGTGAGTCTATGTTTGTGTGTGTGTGTGGTTGTGGGTGTGTGCGTCTGTCTGTGTTTTTGTGTTTGTGTGTGTGTGTTTGTGTGTCTGTGTTTGTGTGTTTGGTGTGGGTGGGTTTGTGAGTGTGTGTTTCTATGTTTGTGTGTGGGTGTGGTTGTGGGTGTATGTGTTTGTGTGTCTGTGTTTGTGTGTGTTATTGTGGTTGTTTATGTGTGTGGGTGTTTGTGTGTGTGGGTGTGTGTGTGTGTGTGTTTTTGTGTCTGTGCCTGTGTGTGTGTGTGGATGTGTTTCGTGTGAGTGTGTTTGCTTACGTGTCTGTGTGTGTTTTTGTGTCTTTGTTTGTGGGTGTGGGTGTGTGTGTGTGTGTTTGTGGGTGAGGGAGTGTGTGTTTGTGTACCTGTATTTGTGTGTCTGTGTGTGTTTGGGGCTTCCTGTGTGTTTGTGTGTATGTGTGTTTGTGTGTGTTTATTTATCTGTGTGTCTGTGTGTGTGTGGGTGTGTCTGTGTATTTGTTTCTCTGTGTGTGTGTTTGTGTGTCTGTGATTGTGTGTCTGGATGTGTGTGTTTCTTTATGTGTATTTGTTTGTGTGTGTGTGTCTGTGCCTGTGTTTGTGTGTGTGTCTGGGGGTGTGTTTGTGTGTCTGTCTGTGTGTGTGTGTGTGTGTGTGTGTGTGTGTGTGTGTGTTTTGTGTATGTTTGTGCATGTGTGTGTTTGTGTGTTTGGGTGTGTTTGTGTGTCTATGTTTGTGTATGGATATGGGTGTGTGTGAGTTTGTGGGTGAGGGAGTGTGTGTTTGTGTACCTGTATTTGTGTATCTGTGTGTGTTTGGGGCTTCCTGTGTGTTTGTGTGTATGTGTGTTTGTGTGTGTTTATTTATCTGTGTGTCTGTGTGTGTGTGGGTGTGTCTGTGTATTTGTTTCTCTGTGTGTGTGTTTGTGTGTCTGTGATTGTGTGTCTGGATGTGTGTGTTTGTGTATGTTTGTGTATGTGTGTGTTTGTGTGTTTGGGTGTGTTTGTGTGTCTTTGTTTGTGTATGGATATGGGTGTGTGTGAGTTTGTGTGCCTTTGTTTGTATGTGTGAGTGTAGATGTGTGTGCATGTTTGTCTGTCTGTGTGTGTGTGGGGGGGTGGGTTTGGGTGTGTTTGTTTGTCTGTGTGTGTGTGGGTGTGTCTGTGTATTTGTTTCTTTGTGTTTGTGTTGTTGGTGTGTGTGTTTGTGGGTGAATGTGTGTGTGTTTGGGGCTTCGTGTATGTTTGTGTGCATATGTGTGTGTGTGTGTGTGTGAGTGGGTGGGTGGGTGTGTATGTGTGTTTGTGTGTCTGTGTTTCTGCGTTTGTTTGTGTGTGTGTATTTGTTTGTCTGTGTGTGTGTGTTTGTGTATCTTTGTGTGTGTGTGTGTGGGTGGGTGGGTTTGTGTGTCTGTGTTTCTGGTTGTGGGTGTATGTGTGTGTGTGTTTGTGTGTCTGTGTGTGTGTCTGTGTGTGTGTGTTTGTGCATCCTCGTGTGTGTGGGTTTTTGTGTTTGTGGGTGTGGGTGTGTGTGTGTGTTTTTGGGTGAGGGTGTGTGTGTTTGTGTACCGGTATTTGTGTGCCTATGTGTGTGTTTGTGTGTCCATGTGTGTTTGGGGCTTAGTGTGTGTTTGTGTGTATGTGTGTGTGTGGGTGGGTGGGTTTGTGTGTCTGTGTTTCTGGTTGTGTGTGTGGGGGGGTGTGTGGGTGTGTGCTTGTGGGTGTTTGTGTGGTGTGTTAGTGTGTCTGTGTGTGTGCATGTGTGTGTGTGAATGTGGTGTATATTTCTGTGTTTGTGTGTGTGTGTCGGGTGTGTGTCTGTGTGTGTGTGTTTGCGTGTGTGTGTTTGCATATCTGTGTGTAGGGGGGTGTGCGTGCGTGTCTGTGTGTGTATATTTGTGTGTGTGTGAGTTTTTGTGTTTGTGTGTCTGTGTGTTTGTTGGGTGTGTCGGTGTCTGTGTGTGTCTGTGTGTGCGGTTGTGGGTGTGTTATTGTGTTTGTGTGTTATTGTGTGTCTATGTTTGTGGGTGTGTGTGTGTGTGTCTGTGTATTTGGGCATGTGTGTCTGATTATATGTCTGTGTTTGTATGTGTGTGTGTTTATGCTTGTGTGACTGTTTGAGTGTGTTTGGGTGTGTGTGTGTGTGTGTGTGCTTGAGGTTGTTTGTGTGTGTATTTGTGTGTGTTTGTGTATGTGCGTGTTTGTGTGTCTGTGTTTTTGTGTTTATGTGTGTGTGTCTGTGTGCATGTGGGTGTGTGTGTTTGTGTATCTGTGTGTGTCTGTGGGTGTGTGTGTGAGTGTCTGTGTGTTTGTGTGTCTGTGTGTGTATGTGTGAGTTTGGATGTGTGTGTTTTTGTGTGTCTGTGTGGGTGTGGGTTTGTGTGTGTGTTTGTGGGTGAGTTAGTGCCCTATTTGTGTGTGTGTGTGTATTTGTTTTTCTGTGTTTGTGTGTGTGGGTGTATATGTGTGTGTGTGTTTGTGTGTCTGTGCGTGTGTGTCTGGATGTGTGTGTATGTGTGCATGTGTGTGTCTTAATGTGTTTTTGTTTGGTGTGTGTGTGTGTGTGTGTCTGTGTCTGATTTTGTGTGTGTGTCTGGGTATGTGTTTCTGTGTCTGTCTGTGGATGTGTGTGTGTGTGTGTGTGTGTGTGTGTGTGTATGTGTGTGTGTGTGTGTGTTTGCGTATTTGTGTGCGTGTGTGTGTGTGTTTGTGTTTTTGGGTGTGTTTGTGTGTCTTTGTTTGTGTATGGATGTGGGTGTGTGTGTTTTTGTGTGCCTTTGTTTGTGTATGTGAGTGTAGATGTGTGTGCATGTTTGTCTGTCTGTGTGTGTGTGGGTTTGGGTGCGTTTGTGAGTCGGTATGTGTGTGGGTGTGTCTGTGTATTTGTTTCTCTGTGTTTGTGTGTGTGGGTGTGGGTGTTTGTGTGTCTTTGTGTGTTTGGGGCTTCCTGTGTGTTTGTGTGTATGTGTGTTTGTGTGTGTTTATTAATCTGTGTGTCTGTGTGTGTGTGGTGTGTCTGTGTATTTGTTTCTCTGTGTTTGTGTTTGTGGGTTGGGTGTGCCTTTTGTGTGTGTGGGGGATATGTTTCTCTTTGTGTGTTTGTGTGTGTGGGTGTATCTGTGTGTGTGTTTGTGTGTCTGTGCTTGTGTGTCTGGATGTGTGTGTGTCTTTATGTGTCTTTGTGTGTGTGTGTGTGTGTGTGTGTCTGTCTGTCTGTGTCTGTGTTTGTGTGTGTGTCTGGGTGTGTGTTTGTGTGCCCTTCTGTGGGTGTGTGTGTGTTTGTGTATGTGTGTGTATGTGTGTGTTAGTGTGTTTGGGTGTGTTTGTGTGTCTTTGTTTGTGTATTGATGTGGGTGTGTGTGTTTTTGTGTGCCTTTGCTCGTGTGTGCCTGAGTGTAGATGTGTGAGCATGTTTGTCTGTTTGTGTGTGGGGGGGCGGGGTGGGTTTGGGTGTGTTTGTGTGTCTGTGTGTGTTTGGGGCTTCCTGTGTGTATGTGTGTTTGTGTGTGTTTATTTATCTGTCTGTCTGTGTGTGTGTGGGTGTGTCTGTGTAATTGTTTCTCTGTGTTTGTGTTTGTGTTTGTGGGTGTGCCTTTTGTGTGTTTGGGGGGTATGTTTGTCTTTGTGTGTTTGTGTGTGTGGGTGTATCTGTGTGTGTGTTTGTGTGTCTGTGCTTGTGTGTCTGGATGTGTGTGTTTCTTTATGTGTATTTGTTTGTGTGTGTCTGTGTCTGTGTTTGTGTGTGTGTCTGGGGGTGTGTTTGTGTGTCCGTCTGTGTGTGTGTGTGTGTGTGCGTGTTTGTGTATGTTTGTGTATGTGTGTGTTTGTGTGTTTGGGTGTGTTTGTGTGTCTTTGTTTGTGTATGGATATGGGTGTGTGTGAGTTTGTGTGCCTTTGTTTGTATGTGTGAATGTAGATGTGTGTGCATGTTTGTCTGTCTGTGTGTGTGGGGGGGGTTGGGTTTGGGTGTGTTTGTGTGTCTGTATGTGTGTGGATGTGTCTGTGTATTTGTTTCTCTGTGTTTGTGTTTGTTGATGTGTGTGTTTGTGGGTGAATGTGTGTGTGTGTGTGTTTTGGGGTTCGTGTATGTTTGTGTGCATATGTGTGTGTGTGTGTGTGTGTGGGTGGGTGTGTATGTGTGTTTGTGTGTCTGTGTTTCTGCGTTTGTTTGTGTGTGCGTATTTGTTTGTCTGTGTGTCTGTGTGTGTGTGTTTGTGTATTTGTGTGTGTGTGTGTGTGTGTATGGGTGGGTGTGTTTATGTGCCTGTGTTTCTGGTTGTGGGTGTCTGTGTGTGTGTCTGTGTGTGTGTGTTTGTGCATCCTCGTGTGTGTGGGTTTTTGTGTTTGTGTTTGTAGGTGTGGGTGTGTGTGTGTGTTTGTGGGTGAGGGTGTGTGTGTTTGTGTACCAGTATTTGTGTGCCTGTGTGTGTGTTTGTGTGTCCATGTGTGTTTGGGGCTTAGTGTGTGTTTGTGTGTATGTGTGTGTATGTGTGTGTGGGTGGGTGGGTTTGTGTGTCCGTGTTTCTGGTTGTGTGTGTGTGTGTGTGTGTGTGGTTGTGTGGGTGTGTGGGTTTGTGCTTGTGGGTGTTTGTGTGTCTGTGCCTGTGTGTCTGGATGTGTGTGTTTCTTTATGTGTATTTGTTTGTGTGTGTCTGTGTCTGTGTTTGTGTGTGTGTGGGGGGGTGTGTTTGTGTGTCCGTCTGTGGGTGTGTGTGTGTGTGCGTGTTTGTGTATGTTTGTGTATGTGTGTGTTTGTGTGTTTGGGTGTGTTTGTGTGTCTTTGTTTGTGTATGGATATGGGTGTGTGTGAGTTTGTGTGCCTTTGTTTGTATGTGTGAATGTAGATGTGTGTGCATGTTTGTCTGTCTGTGTGTGTGTGTGGGGGGGTGGGTTTGGGTGTGTTTGTGTGTCTGTATGTGTGTGGATGTGTCTGTGTATTTGTTTCTCTGTGTTTGTGTTTGTTGATGTGTGTGTTTGTGGGTGAATGTGTGTGTGTGTGTGTGTTTTGGGGTTCGTGTATGTTTGTGTGCATATGTGTGTGTGTGTGTGTGTGGGTGGGTGTGTATGTGTGTTTGTGTGTCTGTGTTTCTGCGTTTGTTTGTGTGTGTGTATTTGTTTGTCTGTGTGTCTGTGTGTGTGTGTTTGTGTATTTGTGTGTGTGTGTGTGTGTGTGTGTGTATGGGTGGGTGTGTTTGTGTGCCTGTGTTTCTGGTTGTGGGTGTATGTGTGTGTGTCTGTTTGTGTGTCTGTGTGTGTGTCTGTGTGTGTGTTTGTGCATCCTCGTGTGTGTGGGTTTTTGTGTTTGTGTTTTTAGGTGTGGGTGTGTGTGTGTGTTTGTGGGTGAGGGTGTGTGTGTTTGTGTACCGGTATTTGTGTGCCTGTGTGTGTGTTTGTGTGTCCATGTGTGTTTGGGGCTTAGTGTGTGTTTGTGTGTATGTGTGTGTATGTGTGTGTGTGGGTGGGTGGGTTTGTGTGTCCGTGTTTCTGGTTGTGTGTGTGTGTGTTTGCATATCTGTGTGTAGGGGAGTGTGTGTGCGTGTTTGTGTGTGTACATTTGTGTGTGTGTGAGTTTTTGTGTTTGTGTGTCTGTGTGTGTGTCGGGTGTGTCGGTGTCTGTGTGTGTCTGTGTGTGAGGTTTTGGGTGTGTGTGTGTCTGTGTGTTATTGTGTGTCTATGTTTGTGGTTGTGTGTGTGTGTGTGTGTGTGTGTCTGTCTGTGTGTGTGGGCATTTGTGTCTGATTATATGACTGTGTTTGTATGTGTGTGTGTTTATGCTTGTGTGTCTGTTTGAGTGTGTTTGTGTGTGTGTGTGTGGTTGTGTACTTGAGGTTGTTTGTGTGTGTATTTGTGTGTGTTTGTGTATGTGGGTGTTTGTGTGTCTGTGTGTGTCGGGCGTGTGCGTGTGTGTGCATGTTTGTGTGTCTGTGTTTGTGTGTCTGTGTTTTTGTGTTTGTGTGTGTGTGTCTGTGTGCGTGTGGGTGTGTGTGGGTGTGTGTGTTTGTGTATCTGTGTGCTGTCTGTGGGTGTGTGTGTGTGTGTTTGTGTGTCTGTGTGTGTATGTGTGAGTTTGGATGTGTGTGTTTTTGTGTGTCTGTGTGGGTGTGGGTTTGTGTGTGTGTGTTTGTGGGTGAGTTAGTGCCCTTTTTGTGTGTGGGGGGATTATTTGTTTTTGTGTGTTTGTATTTGTGGCTGTATGTGTGTGTGTCTGTTTGTGTGTCTGTGCGTGAATGTGTCTGGATGTGTGTGTATGTGAGCGTGTGTGTGTCTTTATTTTGTTTTTGTTTGGTGTGTGTGTGTCTGTGTCTGATTTTGTGTGTGTGTCTGGGTGTGTGTTTCTGCGTCTGTCTGTGGATGTGTGTGTGTGTGTGTGTGTGTGTGTGTGTGTGTTTGCGTATGTGTGTTCGTGTGTATGTGTGGGTGGGTGGGTTTGTGTGTCTGTGTTTCTGGTTGTGGGTGTGTGTGTGTGTGTGTTTGTGTGTCTGTGTGTGTGTTTGTGCATCCTCGTGTGTGTGGGTTTTTGTGTTTGTGGGTGTGTGTGTGTGTTTTTGGGTGAGGGTGTGTGTGTTTGTGTACCGGTATTTGTGTGCCTGTGTGTGTGTTTGTGTGTCCATGTGTGTTTGGGGCTTAGTGTGTGTTTGTGTGTATGTGTGTGTATGTGTGTGTGTGGGTGGGTGGGTTTGTGCTTGTGGGTGTTTGTGTGTGTGTGTGTTAGTGTGTCTGTGTGTGTGCATGTGTTTGTGTGAATGTGGTGTATATTTCTGTGTTTGTGTGTGTGTGTCGGGTGTGTGTCTGTGTGTGTGTGTTTGCGTGTGTGTGTTTGCATATCTGTCTGTAGGGGGGTGTGCGTGCGTGTCTGTGTGTGTATATTTGTGTGTGTGTGAGAATTTGTGTTTGTGTGTCTGTGTGTTTGTCGGGTGTGTCGGTGTCTGTGTGTGTCTGTGTGTGCGGTTGTGGGTGTGTTATTGTGTTTGTGTGTTATTGTGTGTCTATGTTTGTGGGTGTGTGTGTGTCTGTGTATTTGGGCATGTGTGTCTGATTATATGTCTGTGTTTGTATGTGTGTGTGTTTATGCTTGTGTGACTGTTTGAGTGTGTTTGGGGGTGTGTGTGTGTGTGTGCTTGAGGTTGTTTGTGTGTGTATTTGTGTGTGTTTGTGTATGTGTGTGTTTGTGTGTCTGTGTGTGTCTGTGTGTTTGCGTGTGTGTGCGTGTTTGTGTGTCTGTGTTTGCGTGTCTGTGTTTTTGTGTTTGTGTGTGTGTGTCTGTGTGCATGTGGGTGTGTGTGGGTGTGTGTGTTTGTGTATCTGTGTGTGTGTCTGTGGGTGTGTGTGTGAGTGTCTGTGTGTTTGTGTGTCTGTGTGTGTATTTGTGAGTTTGGATGTGTGTGTTTTTGTGTGTCTGTGTGGGTGTGGGTTTGTGTGTGTGTGTTTGTGGGTGAGTTAGTGCCCTATTTGTGTGTGTGTGTGTGTATTTGTTTTTGTGTGTTTGTGTGTGTGGGTGTATGTGTGTGTGTGTATGTTTGTGTGTCTGTGCGCGTGTATCTGGATGTGTGTGTATGTGTGCATGTGTGTGTCTTAATGTGTTTTTGTTTGGTGTGTGTGTGTGTGTGTCTGTGTCTGATTTTGTGTGTGTGTCTGGGTGTGTGTTTCTGTGTCTGCCTGTGGATGTGTGTGTGTGCGTGTGTGGGTGTGTTTGTGTGTCTTTGTTTGTGTATGGATGTGGGTGTGTGTGTTTTTGTGTGCCTTTGTTTGTGTATGTGAGTGTAGATGTGTGTGCAAGTTTGTCTGTCTGTGTGTGTGTGGGTTTGGGTGCATTTGTGAGTCGGTATGTGTGTGGGTGTGTCTGTGTATTTGTTTCTCTGTGTTTGTGTGTGTGGGTGTGGGTGTTTGTGTGTCTTTGTGTGTTTGGGGCTTCCTGTGTGTTTGTGTGTATGTGTGTTTGTGTGTGTTTATTGATCTGTGTGTCTGTTCGTTTGTGGGTGTGTCTGTGTATTTGTTTCTCTGTGTTTGTGTTTGTGGGTTGGGTGTGCCTTTTGTGTGTGGGGGGTTATGTTTCTCTTTGTGTGTTTGTGTGTCTGTGCTTGTGTGTCTGGATGTGTGTGTGTCTTTATGTGTCTTTGTGTGTGTGTGTGTGTGTGTGTCTGTCTGTCTGTGTCTGTGTTTGTGTGTGTGTGTTTGTGTGTTTGTGTGTATGTGTGTTTGTGTGTGTTTATTTATCTGTGTGTCTGTGTGTGTGTGGGTGTGTCTGTGTATTTGTTTCTCTGTGTTTGTGTTTGTGTTTGTGGGTGTGGGTGTGCCTTTTGTGTGTGTGGGGGGTATGTTTGTCTTTGTGTGTTTGTGTGTGTGGGTGTATCTGTGTGTGTGTTTGTGTGTGTGTGCTTCTGTGTCTGGATGTGTGTGTTTCTTTATGTGTATTTGTTTGTGTGTGTCTGTGTCTGTGTTTGTGTGTGTGTCTTGGGGTGTGTTTGTGTGTCCGTCTGTGGGTGTGTGTGTGTGTGTGTGCGTGTTTGTGTATGTTTGTGTATGTGTGTGTTTGTGTGTTTGGGTGTGTTTGTGTGTCTTTGTTTGTGTATGGATATGGGTGTGTGTGAGTTTGTGAGCCTTTGTTTGTATGTGTGAATGTAGATGTGTGTGCATGTTTGTCTGTCTGTGTGTGTGTGTGGGGGGGTGGGTTTGGGTGTGTTTGTGTGTCTGTATGTGTGTGGGTGTGTCTGTGTATTTGTTTCTCTGTGTTTGCGTTTGTTGATGTGTGTGTTTGTGGGTGAATGTGTGTGTGTGTGTTTTGGGGTTCGTGTATGTTTGTGTGCATATGTGTGTGTGTGTGTGTGTGGGTGGGTGTGTATGTGTGTTTGTGTGTCTGTGTTTCTGCGTTTGTTTGTGTGTGTGTATTTGTTTGTCTGTGTGTCTGTGTGTGTGTTTGTGTATTTTTGTTTGTGTGTGTGTGTGTGTGTGTGTGTGTGGGTGGGTGGGTGGGTGTGTTTGTGTGCCTGTGTTTCTGGTTGTGGGTGTATGTGTGTGTGTCTGTTTGTGTGTCTGTGTGTGTGTCTGTGTGTGTGTGTTTGTGCATCCTCGTGTGTGTGGGTTTTTGTGTTTGTGTTTGTAGGTGTGGGTGTGTGTGTGTGTTTGTGGGTGAGGGTGTGTGTGTTTGTGTACCAGTATTTGTGTGCCTGTGTGTGTGTTTGTGTGTCCATGTGTGTTTGGGGCTTAGTGTGTGTTTGTGTGTATGTGTGTGTATGTGTGTGTGTGGGTGGGTGGGTGTGTTTGTGTGCCTGTGTTTCTGGTTGTGGGTGTATGTGTGTGTGTCTGTTTGTGTGTCTGTGTGTGTGTCTGTGTGTGTGTGTTTGTGCATCCTCGTGTGTGTGGGTTTTTGTGTTTGTGTTTGTAGGTGTGGGTGTGTGTGTGTGTTTGTGGGTGAGGGTGTGTGTGTTTGTGTACCAGTATTTGTGTGCCTGTGTGTGTGTTTGTGTGTCCATGTGTGTTTGGGGCTTAGTGTGTGTTTGTGTGTATGTGTGTGTATGTGTGTGTGTGGGTGGGTGGGTTTGTGTGTCCGTGTTTCTGGTTGTGTGTGTGTGTGTGTGTGGTTGTGTGGGTGTGTGGGTTTGTGCTTGTGGGTGTTTGTGTGTGTGTGTGTTAGTGTGTCTGTGTGTGTGCTTGTGCGTGTGTGTGTTTGCATATCTGTGTGTAGGGGAGTGTGCGTGCGTGTTTGTGTGTGTACATTTGTGTGTGTGTGAGTTTTTGTGTTTGTGTGTCTGTGTGTGTGTCGGGTGTGTCGGTGTCTGTGTGTGTCTGTGTGTGCGGTTTTGGGTGTGTGTGTGTGTCTGTGTGTTATTGTGTGTCTATGTTTGTGGTTGTGTGTGTGTGTGTGTGTGTGTGTCTGTGTGTGTGGGCATTTGTGTCTGATTATATGTCTGTGTTTGTATGTGTGTGTGTTTATGCTTGTGTGTCTGTTTGAGTGTGTTTGGGGGTGTGTGTGTGTGTGTGTGCTTGAGGTTGTTTGTGTGTGTATTTGTGTGTGTTTGTGTATGTGGGTGTTTGTGTGTCTGTGTGTGTCGGGCGTGTGCGTGTGTGTGCCTGTTTGTGTGTCTGTGTTTGTGTGTCTGTGTTTTAGTGTTTGTGTGTGTGTGTCTGTGTGCGTGTGGGTGTGTGTGGGTGTGTGTGGGTGTGTGTGTTTGTGTATCTGTGTGTTTGTCTGTGGGTGTGTGTGTGTGTGTTTGTGTGTCTGTGTGTGTATGTGTGAGCTTGGATGTGTGTGTTTTTGTGTGTCTGTGTGGGTGTGGGTTTGTGTGTGTGTGTTTGTGGGTGAGTTAGTGCCCTTTTTGTGTGTGGGGAGTATTTGTTTTTGCGTGTTTGAATGTGTGGGTGTATGTGTGTGTGTCTGTTTGTGTGTCTGTGCGTGTGTGTCTGGATGTGTGTGTATGTGAGCGTGTGTGTGTCTTTATTTTGTTTTTGTTTGGTGTGTGTGTGTCTGTGTCTGATTTTGTGTGTGTGTCTGGGTGTGTGTTTCTGTGTCTGTCTGTGGATGTGTGTGTGTGTATGTGTGTGTGTGTGTTTGCGTATGTGTGTGCGTGTGTGTGTGTTTGAGTGTGTGTGTCTTAGTTTGTGTATGGATGTGGGTGTGTGTGTTTTTGTGTGCCTTTGTTTGTGTATGTGAGTGTAGATGTGTGTGCATGTTTGTCTGTATGTGTGTGTGTGGGTTTGGGTGCATTTGTGTGTCTGTATGTGTGTGGGTGTGTCTGTGTATTTGTTTCTCTGTGTTTGTATGTGTGGGTGTGGGTGTTTTTGTGTGTTTGTGTGTTTGTGTGTTTGTGTGTCCTTGTGTGTCTGTGTGTGTGTCTTTGTGTGTCTTTGCTTGTATGTTTTGTTGTGTCTGTTTTTGTATGTTTGGGTATAGTTTTGGGCACCTATGTATGTTTGTGTATGTGCGCATGGGTGTATGTTTGTGTTTGTGTGTCTGTGTTTCTGTGTTTGTGTGTGTGTGTGTGTTTGTTTATCTGTGTTTCTGAGTGTGTGTTTGTTTGTGTGTCTTTGCATGTGTTTGTGGTTAAGGGTGTGTGTGTGTACTGGTATCTGTGTGTGTTTCTTTATGTGTATTTGTTTGTGTGTGTGTGTCTGTGTCTGTGTTTGTGTGTGTGTCTGGGGGTGTGTTTGTGTGTCCGTCTGTGTGTGTGTGTGTGTGTGTGTGTGTGTGTGTGTTTGTGTGTTTGTGTATTTTTGTGTATGTGTGTGTTTGTTTGTTTGGATGTCTTTTTTTGTGTATGGATATGGGTGTGTGTGTGTGTGTTTGTGTGCCTTTGTTTGTATGTGTGAGTGTAGATGTGTGTGCATGTTTATCTGTCTGTGTGTGTGGGGGGGTTGGTTTGGGTGTGTTTGTGTGTCTGTATGTGTGTGGGTGTATCTGTGTATTTGTTTCTCTGTGTTTGTGTTTGTTGATGTGTGTGTTTTGCGGTGAATGTGTGTGTGTGTGTTTGTGGGTGAGGGCGTGTGTGTTTGTGTATCTGTATTTGTGTGTTTTTGTGTGTGTGTTTGGGGGTTTGTATGTAAGTGTGTTTGTGTGCATATGTGTGTGTGTGTGTTTGTGGGTGGGTGTGTAAGTGTGTTTGTTTGTCTGTGTTTCTGCGTTTGTTTGTGTGTGTGTATTTGTTTGTCTGTGTGTCTGTCTGTGTGTGTTTGTGTATCTTTGTGTGTGTGTGTGTGTGAGTCGCTGTGTTTGTGTGTCTGTGTTTCAGGTTGTGGGTGTATGTGTGTTTGTGTGTGTTTGGGGGGTTATTGTGTGTTTGTGTGTGTGTATGGGTGGGTGGGTGGGTGTGTATATGTGTTTGTGTGTCTGTGTTTCTGGGTTTGTGTGTGTGTCTGTGTGTTTGTTTATCTGTGTGTATGTGTGTTTTTGTGAGTGTGTTTGTGTGAGTGGGTGTGTTTGTGTGTCTGTGTTTCAGGTTGTGGGTGTATGTGTGTTTGTGTGTGTTTGGGGGGTTATTGTGTGTTTGTGTGTGTGTATGGGTGTGTTTGTGTGTCTTTGTGTTTGTGTGGATGCGTGTGTGTCTGTGTGTGTGTGTTCGTGCATCCTCGTGTGTGTGGGTTTTTGTATTTGTGGGTGTGGGTGTGTGTGTGTTTGTGGGTGAGGGTGTTTGTGTACCGGTATTTGTGTGTCTGAGTGTGTTTTTGTGTGTCCATGTGTGTTTGGGGCTTAGTGTGTGTTTGTGTGTATGTGTGTGTTTGTGTGTGTGGGGGGTGTTGGGTGGGTGGGTTTGTGTGTCTGTGTTTCTGGTTGTGGGTGTGTGAGTTTGTGTGAGTCTGTGTGTGGGTGTGTGGTTGTGTATATGTGTTTGTGTGTCTGTGTTTCTGGGTTTGTGTGTCTGTGTGTGTGTGTGTGTATTTGTTTATCTGTGTGTATGTGTGTCTTTGTGTGTGTGTGGATGGGTGTGTTTCTGTGTCTGTGTTTCAGGTTGCTGGTGTATGTGTGTTTGTGTGTGTTTGGGGGGTTATTGTGTGTGTGGGGGTGGGTGGGTGGGTGTGTATATGTGTTTGTGTGCCTGTGTTTCTGGGTTTATGTGTATGTGTGTGTGTGTTTGTTTATCTGTGTGTATGTGTGTGTTTGTGTGTCTTTGTGTTTGTGTGTGTTTGTATTTGTGTGTATGTGTGTGTTTGTGTTTGGGGGGTTGTGTGTCTGTGTGGGTGTGGGATTGTGTGTGTGTGTTTGTGGGAGAGTGTGTGCCTTTTTTGTGTGTGGGGGGGGTGTGTTTGTCTTTGTGTGTTTGTGTGTCTGTGCTTGTGTGTCTGGATGTGTGTGTGTCTTTATGTGTCTTTGTTTGTGTCTGTGTGTATGTGTGTGTCTGTGTCTGTGTTTGTGCTTGTGTCTGGGTGTGTGTTTGTGTGTCCGTCTGTGGGTGTGTGTGTTTGTGTGTTTGGGTGTGTTTGTGTGTCTTTGTTTGTGTATGGATGTGGGTGTGTGTGTTTTTGAGTGTTTTGTTTGTGTTTGTGTGTGTGAGTGTAGATGTGTGTGCATGTTTGTCTGTCTGTGTGTGGGGGTGGGTGGGTTTGGGAGTGTTTGTGTGTCTGTATATGTGTGGGTGTGTCTGTGTATTTGTTTCTTTGTGTTTGTGGATGTGTGTGTGTATGTTTGTGGGTGAATGTGTTTGTGTGTGTTTGTGGGTGAGTGTGTGTGTGTTTGTGTACCAGTATTTGTGTGTCTGTGTGTGTTTGGGGCTTCATGTATGTTTGTGTGTATGTGCGTGTGTGTGCGTGTGTGTGTGTGTGTGGGTGGGTGGGTTTGTGTGTCTGTGTTTCTGGTTGTGTGTGTGTGTGGATGTGTGTTTGTGTGTCCATCTGTGTGTGCGTGTGTGTGTGTGTTTGTGCATGTGTGTGTTTGTGTGTTTGGGTGTGTTTGTATCTCTTTGTTTGTGTATGGATGTGCATGTGTGTGTTTGTGTGCCTTTGTTTGTGTGTGTGAGTGTAGGTGTGTGTGCATGTTTGTCTCTCTGTGTGTGGGGGGTGGATTTGGGTGTGTTTGTGTGTCTGTAGGTGTGTGGGTGTATCTGTGTATTTTTTTCTCTGTGTTTGTGGGAATGGGTGTGTGTGTGTGTGTGTATTTGTGGGTGAGGATGTGTGTGATTGTGTACCTGTATTTTTGTGCCTTTGTGTGCTTGGCGGTTTGTGTGTGTTTGTGTGCCTACGTGTGTTTGTGTGTCTGTGTTTCTGCATTTGTTTGTGTGTGTGTATTTGTTTATCTGTGTGTCTGTGTGTGTGTGTTTGTGTACCGGTATTTGTGTGTTTGTGTGTCTGTGTGTTTTTGGGGCTTAATGTGTGTGTGTATGGGGGTGGGTGGGTTTGTGTGTCTGTGTTTCTGGTTGAGGGTGTGTGTGTTTGTGTGTGTGTGTGTTTGTGTGTCTTTGTGTTTGTGTGTGTTTGTGTTTGTGTGGAAGTGTGTGTTTGTGTGTGGGGGTGTTGTATGTCTGTGTGGGTGTGGGTTTGTGTGTGTGTGTTTGTGGGCAAGTGTGTGCCTTTTTTGTGTGTGTGGGGGTGTGTTTGTCTTTGTGTGTTTGTGTGTGAGGGTGTACGTGTGTGTGTGTGTGTGTTTGTGTGTCTGTGCTTGTGTGTCTGGATGTGTGTGTGTCTTTATGTGTCTTTGTGTGTGTGTGTGTGTCTGTGTCTTTGTTTGTGTGTGTGTCTGGGTGTGTGTTTGTGTGTCCGTCTGTGGGTGTGTGTGTGTTTGTATATGAGTGTGTATGTGTATGTTTGTGTGTTTGGGTGTGTTTGTGTGTCTTTGTTTCTGTATGGATGTGGGTGTGGGTGTTTTTGTGTGCCTTTGGTTAAGTGTGTGTGAGTGTAGATGTGTGTGCATGTTTGTCTGTTTGTGTGTGGGTGGGTTGGGTTTGGGTGTGTTTGTGTGTCTGTATGTGTATGGGTGTGTCTGTGTATTTGTTTCTCTGTGTTTGTGTTTGTGGGTGTGGGTGTGCCTTTTTTGTGTGGGGGGGGTTATGTTTGTCTTTGTGTGTTTGTGTGTGTGGGTGTATCTGTGTGTGTGCTTGTGTGTTTGTACTTCTGTGTCTGGATGTGTGTGTTTCTTCATGTGTATTTGTTTGTGTGTGTGTGTCTGTGCCTGTGTTTGTGTGTGTGTCTAGGGGTGTGTTTGTGTGTCTGGCTGTGGTTTTGTGTGTGTGTGTGTGTGTGTATGTTTGTGTATGTTTGTGTATGTGTGTGTTTGTGTGTTTGGGTGTGTTTGTGTGTCTTTGTTTGTGTATGGATATGGGTGTGTGTGAGTTTGTGTCCCTTTGTTTGTGTATGTGAGTGTAGATGTGTGTGCATGTTTGTCTGTCTGTGTGTGTGGGGGGTGGGGGGGTTGTGTGTGTTTGTGTGTCTGTATGTGTGTGGGTGTGTCTGTGTATTTGTTTCTCTGTGTTTGTGTTTGTTGATGTGTGTGTTTGTGGGTGAATGTGTGTGTGTGTGTGTTTGTGGGTGAGGGTGTGTGTGTTTGTGTACCTGTATTTGTGTGTGTGTGTGTGTATGTGTGTGTGTTTGGGGGTTCGTGTATGTTTGTGTGCATATGTGTGTTTGCGTGTGTGTGTGTGTGTGTGGGTGGGTGGTTGTGTATGTGTGTTTGTGTGTCTGTGTTTCTGCATTTGTTTGTGTGTGTGTATTTGTTTGTCTGTGTGTCTGTGTGTCTGTGTGTTTGTGTATCTTTGTGTGTGAGTGTGTGGGTGGGTGGGTTTGTGTGTCTGTGTTTCTGGTAGTGGGTGTATGTGTGTGTGTCTGTGTTTGTGTGTCTGTGTGTGTGTGTTTGTGCATCCTCGTGTGTGTGGGTTTTTGTGTTTCTGTTTGTGGGTATGGGTGTGTGTGTGTGTTGGTGGGTGAGGGTGTGTGTGTTTGTGTACCGGTATTTGTCTGCCTGTGTGTGTGTTTGTGTGTCCATGTGTGTTTGGGGTTTAGTGTGTGTTTGTGTGTGTGTGTGTGTGTGGGTGTGTGCGTGTGTATATGTGTTTGTGTGTCTGTGTTTCTGGGTTTGTGTGTGTGTGTTTGTTTATCTGTGTGTATGTGTGTCTTTGTGTGTGTGTGTGTGTGTGGGTGGGTGTGTTTGTGTGTCTGTGTTTCTGGTTGTGTGTGTGTGTGGGGGTGTGTGGGTGTGTGCTTGTGGGTGTTTGTGTGTGTGTGTGTTAGTGTGTCTGTGTGTGTGCATGTGTGTGTGTGAATGTGGTGTATATTTCTGTGTTTGTGTGTGTGTGTCGGGTGTGTGTCTGTGTGAGGGGGTGTTTGTGTGCGTGTGTTTGCCTATCTGTATGTAGAGGGGTATGCGTGCGTGTCTGTGTGTGTATATTTGTGTGTGTGTGAGTTTTTGTGTTTGTGTGTCTGTGTGTGTGTGTGTGTGTCGGTGCCTGTGTGTGTCTGTGTGTGCTGTTGTGGGTGTGTTATTGTGTTTGTGTGTTATTGTGTGTCTATGTTTGTGGGTGTGTGTGTCTGTGTGTTTGGGGATGTGTGTCTGATTATATGTCTGTGTTTGTATGTGTGTGTGTTTATGCTTGTGTGACTGTTTGAGTGTGTTTGGGGGTGTGTGTGTGTGTGTGCTTGTGGTTGTTTGTGTGTGTATTTGTGTGTGTTTGTGTATGTGCGTGTTTGTGTGTGTTTATTTGTGTGTTTGTGTATGTGCGTGTTTGTGTGTCTGTGTGTGTCGGGCGTTTGCGTGTGTGTCTGTGCTTGTGTGTCTGTGTTTTTGTATTTGTGTGTGTGTGTCTGTGTGCGTGTGCGTGTGGGTGTGTGTGGGTGTGTGTGTTTGTGTATCTGTGTGTGTGTCTGTGGGTGTGTGTGTGAGTGTCTGTGTGTTTGTGTGTCTGTGTGTGTATGTGTGAGTTTGGATGTGTGTGTTTTTGTGTGTCTGTGTGGGTGTGGGTTTGTGTGTGTGTGTTTGTGGGTGAGTTAGTGCCGTTTTTGTGTGTGGGGGGGTGTATTTGTTTTTGTGTGTTTGTGTGTGTGGGTGTATGTGTGTGTGTGTCTGTTTGTGTGTCTGTGCGTGTGTGTCTGGATGTGTGTGTATGTGTGCATGTGTGTGTCTTAATGTGTTTTTGTTTGGTGTGTGTGTGTGTGTCTGTGTCTGATTTTGTGTGTGTGTCTGGGTGTGTGTTTCTGTGTCTGTCTGTGGATGTGTGTGTGTGTGTGTGTATGTGTGTGTGTGTTTGCGTATTTGTGTGCGTGTGTGTGTGTGTTTGTGTTTTTGGGTGTGTTTGCGTGTCTTTGTTTGTGTATGGATGTGGGTGTGTGTGTTTTTGTGTGCCTTTGTTTGTGTATGTGAGTGTAGATGTGTGTGCATGTTTGTCTGTCTGTGTGTGTGTGGGTTTGAAGGCGTTTGTGAGTCGGTATGTGTGTGGGTGTGTCTGTGTATTTGTTTCTCTGTGTTTGTGTGTGTGGGTGTGGGTGTTTGTGTGTCTTTGTGTATGTGTGTGTTTGTGTGTCCTTGTGTGTCTGTGTGTGTGTCTTTGTGAGTCTTTGTTTGTATGTTTGGTTGTGTCTGTTTTTGAATGTTTGGGTATATTTTAGGTACCTATGTATGTTTGTGTGTGTGCGCATGGGTGTATGTTTATGTTTGTGTGTCTGTGTTTCTGTGTTTGTGTGTGTGTGTGTGTGTTTGTTTATCTGTGTTTCTGAGTGTTTGTGTGTTTGTGTGTGTTTGCATGTGTTTGTGGTTAAGGGTGTGTGTGTGTACTGGTATTTGTGTGTGTGTGTGTGTGTGTGTTTGTGTGTCTGTGTGTGACTGGGGCTTAATGTGTGCGTGTGTAGGTGTGTGTGTGTGTGTGGGTGGGTTTGTGTGTTTGGGTGTGTTTGTGTGTCTTTTTTTGTGTATGGATGTGGGTGTGTGTGTTTTTGTGTGCCTTTGTTTGTGTGTTTCTGGTTGTGGTTGTATGTGTGTGTTTGTGTGTGTTTGTGTGTCTGTGTGTGTGTGTCTGTGTGTGTGTGTTTTTGCATCCTCATGTGTGTGGGTTTTTGTGTTTGTGTTTGTGGGTGTGTGTGTGTTTGTGGGTGAGGGTGTGTGTGTTTGTGTACCGGTATTTGTGTGCCTGTGGGTGTGTTTGTGTGTCCATGTGTGTTTGGGGCTTAGTGTGTGTGCTTGTGTGTATGTGTGTGTATGTGTGTGTGTGGGTGGGTGGGTGTGTGTCTGTGTTTCTGTTTGTGGGTGTGTGTGTATGTGTGTGTGTGTGGGTGTGTATATGTGTTTGTGTGTCTGTGTTTCTGGGTTTGTGTGTGTGTGTGTGTGTTTGTTTATCTGTGTGTATGTGTGTCTTTGTATGTGTGTTTGTGTGAGTGGGTGTGTTTGTGTGTCTGTGTTTCAGGTTGTGGGTGTATGTGTGTTTGTGTGTGTTTGGGGGGTTATTGTGTGTTTGTGTGTGTGTGTGGGTGGGTGGCTGTGTATATGTGTTTGTGTGTCTGTGTTTCTGGGTTTGTGTGTGTGTGTGTGTGTTTGTTTATCTGTGTGTATGTGTGTCTTTGTGTGTGTGTTTGTGTGAGTGGGTGTGTTTGTGTGTCTGTGTTTCAGGTTGTGGGTGTATGTGTGTTTGTGTGTGTTTGGGGGGTTATTGTGTGTTTGTGTGTGTGTATGGGTGTGTTTGTGTGTCTTTGTGTTTGTGTGGATGCGTGTGTGTCTGTGTGTGTGTGTTTGTGCATCCTCGTGTGTGTGGGTTTTTGTTTTTGTGGGTGTGGGTGTGTGTGTGTTTGTGGGTGAGGGTGCGTGTGTTTGTGTACCGGTATTTGTGTGTCTGAGTGTGTTTTTGTGTGTCCATGTGTGTTTGGGGCTTAGTGTGTGTTTGTGTGTATGTGTGTGTTTGTGTGTGTGGGGGTGGGGTGGGTGGGTGGGTTTGTGTGTCTGTGTTTCTGGTTGTGTGTGTATGTGTGTGTGTGTTTGTGTGTGTTTGGGGGGGATATTTTGTGTTTGTGTGTGTGGGGGGGTGGGTGGGTGGGTATGTATGTGTGCTTGTGTGTCGGTGTTTCTGCATTTGTGTGTGTGTTTGTTTATCTGTGTGTGTGTGTGTTTGTGTGTCTTTGTGTGTGTGTGTGTTTGTGTCTGTGTGGATGTGTGTGTGGGTGGGTGTGTGTATATGTGTGTGGGGGGTGTTGTGTGTGTGTTTGTTGTCTGTGTGTATGTGTGGGTGCATGTGTGTGTTCATGTGTCTGTGTGTGTATTTTGCGTGTGTGTATGTATCTTTGTGTATGTGTTTATGCATTATCGTGTGTGTGTCTCTGTGTGAGTGGGTTGTTGTGTGGGTGTGTGTGTGTTTGTGAGTCTATGTTTGTGTGTGTGTGTGGTTGTGGGTGTGTGCGTCTGTCTGTGTTTTTGTGTGTTCATCTGTTTGTGTGTGTGTGTTTGTGTGTCTGTGTTTGTTTGGTGTGGGTGGGTTTGTGAGTATGTGTTTCTATGTTTGTGTGTGGGTGTGGTTGTGGGTGTATGTGTTTGTTTGTATGTCTGTGTTTGTGTGTGTTATTGTGGTTGTTTATGTGTGTGGGTGTTTGTGTGTGTGTGTGTGTGTGTGTGTGTTTTTGTGTCTGTGCCTGTGTGTGTGTGGATGTGTTTCGTGTGTGTGTGTTTGCTTACGTGTCTGTGTGTGTTTTTGTGTCTTTGTTTGTGGGTGTGTGTGTGTGTGTGTTTGTGGGTGAGGGAGTGTGTGTTTGTGTACCTGTATTTATGTGTCTGTGTGTGTTTGGGGCTTCGTGTGTGTTTGTTTGTGTGTGTGTGTGTATGTTTGTATATCTGTGTGTCTGTGTGTGTGTGTTTGTGTTTCTTTGTGTGTGTGTGTGTGTGTGTGTGGGTGGGTGTGTTTGT